>NW_025065070.1:0-206605 GCF_019049425.1 Lizanozyma spartinae
ACGTGACTAGCTATCATTTAAAATATCCTGACTCACCTATACGGGATATTTTAAATAACTCAATTTAGGATTTCTACAATATTCTCTCAGCTATTTGTTTGCAACCAACAGATTACATAATTGTGTCATATACGATCCTGCATGTTTCTGACACAATACTTCAACAACTTCAACATTTAGTAGCATATTTGATTGTAAATTTTGTTTCATTTATCCTTTTCACTTCTCTGTAACAATATGTCAAGTTGGCATTAAGTTTAACAAATAAAAGCATCGGTTTATGTGTAATAGACGTCAATTTCAAGTGCTCTAAATAAGATAATGGTCGATTTCTTCCTGAGAGTTTAACTTTCCGTTATTCAAACTGATTCTTTCAAAACCTTCCAATACCTCAGTCATGAATTCATTCAAGTTTGGTGTGAGGAGTATATCATTTAAGAGAATCTTGAAGATTGCTTATTCTCGGTTTGGTACCTGAAATTTCACAACCAATAATTCCTTAAGATGATCAGCTAATAGGATGTAATAATAAATCTTTTTAAGGTATGAGAACCTGTTGAAATGGGCGTTCTAAATTTTCTATACGAGTCATATTGTTAGTAGTTTAATCACAAGTGATACTTATCTTGAGGTGTGTCTTATAATATTATTGGTATTATATAAATCAGAGTTGATTACCTTTCTGTATATAACTTTATTTTAAATCTGTGACTTATAGTAGTTTATTTATAGTCCGCTGATATTCACACGGATTCAGACTGAATAATCCATGTGATTGTAGTATTACTATTATTGGATAGTAGTAATGAATTAGTAAACTTGCCAAGAGCAATTTATTATTGTTCGTCATTCCAGGTTGACTGGCCATCATTCAAAATATCCCGACTTACCTATACGGGATATTTTGAATATGTTTAAAACTAGTTAGTTATGCTTGAAACATCTGGATTACCAATCTAGGATATTTTGAATATTTTCTCACCTGGACTATTTGTTTGCATCCAACAGATTACATAACTGTGTCTTGTACGATCCTACATGCTTTTCACACAATACTTCAACAAATCCTGCCTCCTTCTTCTCATTGTAATTCAATTGATCAAAAATTTCTTTACCAGAGAAATTACCAATAGTTTGTGATTGTGGACCAATCGCCCCTTTGGTATTGCCTTCTGTGAAATTGTTTACACTGTCACTTGTCATAACTTCCTCAACTACTGGAGTTGGCGATATTTCGCTTGTGAACTTGTGCTTTGATTTAGAAACTTGTTTGATTTCATATAATTGCACTTGAATTTGACCTAACACAATAGCTTGATCAGCAATTGTATTGAGCTGTTCTTGCATTGCCATTTGCATCATTTACATTTGACGTGACAGCATAATCATGTTGTGTTCATTTTTGGTTCTAGGAGAATATACTTTGTCAACGGTCATACTGTTGAAGATTTGTGTCAAAAGTTTTTGTTGAACTATTTGTTGTAAAAAAGGGATCGTGTAAGACACAATTATGTAATCTGTTGGTTGTAAGCAAGTAGTCTACGGGCTATAAATAAGGCACTATAAGTCTCAGACTTAGAAGAAAATTTTATATAGAATAGTATCAAGTCTGATTTATATAATACCGATAATATAACAAGACACACCTCAAGATAAGTATTACTTGTGATTAAACAACTAACAATATGACTCGTATAGAAGATTTAGAACGTCCATTTCAACACATACTTCCGGGAGTACCTTCACTTGATACCACCTCTCAAGGCGTGTGTGAGTTTCAACAGCAATCATGTTAACATCGTGGGGGATTAGTTTTGGTTGGATATTCTTAGAAGGTTTATTAGGCATTTCAAAAACTATAACGATTAATTATTTTGACTCTTAATTTGTTGGTTAGTGGGTGTACTTAAGCCGTGTAATATTCGGTGGATTCTAAGACTATACACTTCTAAATATGGATGAAATATATCTCAATTTATATTCCAATTTCTCTCATTCTTCTTTGTCGTTTATCCCCTACGTTTCACTTTCCTTGTTTTCAACCTCCTTAATTATCACCACTTGGTCTTATCTGGTTTAACACATCCTCCCCTTTTTGGCACGAGATTCCTTAGTCATTATTGCCCCATATTTACTCCGTAGGATGCATCAGAAATTCGCACCCTTTGCAACCACATCTATCAATTTTTGAAAAATTTTTGGGAATGATTTTTCACGATCTCACCTCTATATGACGTTTAATCAACAGAGCGCAGTTCTGCACTGAAAACCTTATCATGTGCAGTAAGAAAAAGTTTGCTATTGGGTCGTGCGAAGACCGAGTTATTGAGATAGTAAATACCTTTGACAGAAGAAATTTCATGATCAACTGAGAATGCAGAAAGCAATACAAGATTAGTGGTAGCTGCAGGGACGTGTCGAACAGCACTAAGAGTGACATACGTGCCTAGAAAGGGTTTTTGAAGTGGTTGTTGATACTCAGAAATACCATGACCCGGCTTACCCCAGTTGTAGCAGATAAACTTGCGTGACGAAAAACGTCTTTTGGTACCTGCACGAAATGGTCGTCTGTTGTTGAAGGTAGCAAGAGTTATTTCAGGGGTCGACACTTTGGGTTCTCTCATAGCTTCAGACGCACATACCGACTGGAATAAATCAAAAGCAAGTAGTGTGCGACGTGGAACACCATCGACGATTGTAGGGGGAAGGGTTTGAACCCGGGAGTCGAAGGCGTGACGAATCGAAGTGGGTTGAGCCAAAAGGAGGTAAATGGCAGATAATTCCGCAGGGGAGTAACATTCTTGAATGCGTGTGGTCTCAAGATAAGTAAGAGCATAATCTTCCGTCTTGTGCAAGGAATCATAGAAGTTAATCAAGTGAGAAACAGTAGGAAACCCATATTTTTCAGTAATATATTTGTTAGCAGCGGTGAATGTTGTAACGGAATGAAGAGTTAAGCTTTGACAAATAGGATCCGAGAGAGTACTGATAAAAATATGATGAGTAATATGCTCAAGAGTCTCAAAAACCTTATCTTTCTCAACAATAGTAAGATCATCCGGAAAGTCAGGAATAGTACCTGCAACGATAAAGGCCACTAAACTTCTTGACGCCGTCTTACTACGAAGAGCCTTTTCAAGACTTCTCCGCCAAGGCACATACGTGCTACTATCAGTTAGCATAACAAAATCATCGGGAAGCTTAAAGGAGCTCATAACCTGTTGAAATGGACGTTCTAGATCTTCTATACGGGTCATACTGTTAGTAGTTTAATCACAAGTAATACTTATCTTTAGGTGTGTCTTGTTATATTATCGGTAATATTTAATAGAGGCTCGATCTCGATACTTTTCCATATAAAATTTTCTTCTAAGTCTAAGACTTATGGTGGCTTATTTATAGCCCGTAGACTATTTGTTTGCACCCAGCAAGTTACATAATTGGGTCATACACGATCCCCCTTTCTTCTGTTACAATTCTGCAACACACAATACTTCAACACCTCTGACACAATTCTTCAACAGATTTATAGCACATGCTACCCCTATTACAAAACTTTTTTAGCTATTATTACGTAAAAAATATATCTTTGTAGCGAAGTAATAAAACTAATATTACGAATAATTTATATATTTGGCATGAAAATTTCCTGGCAATGATAACGAAAATTACTGCCATAGTATGAAAAATACACGACCTAGTATGAACATTAAATGGAACCACTGTATGCATCGTCATGTGCTTATGAGGTTGGATGCTCCCAAATGTCCATTTAATGAGAAGGAGAACGGAAGATCGGTGGAAAATGGGATGAATACAAGCAAAAGAGGAAAGAATGTACTAATCAGAGCCCATGTGTAGTGTTACTCAAGGGAGGATGGTGATTAGAGTGGGAAAAAGGTCGGGCTGAAATGGGTACAAATTGGGAGAAACTGAATTCATATTTAGAGTAGTAGTAACTTAGAAGCAATCAAAAACCTTGAGCATTTAAGACACATAATCTGAATATACCAACGACGAAAGCAGAATGATGCAGGTAAGAATCAAGTTAATTCATGCTAACCGAAATCTACAGACAAAGGTAGCTACCTGGCATTTATCGCTGTCTCTGAAATCTAAGTTCCACGCGAATGGGAATCCAACTTCCAATAGGTAATGCTGTTGGATTTTTATTTTAAAATAAGATATGTTCACAAATACAGGAGTGGTATGAAAATGTCTCATTAAAATAATTCAAAAAGGAAGGGATTTCGTGTAACTGATGATTGCTTGAACCGCAATTGGAGTTTGTGGATAATAGATGTATTTATTACAGGATTCTAAATATTTGAAGTAAGAATGTGAAATTTCTATATTATTCAAAAGATCTGTACAATGACGGAATAATATTTTATGGATTTAAGCAATAACACTGTTGAAGTATTGTGTCAGAAGCATGCAGGATCATGCATGTCACAATTATGTAATCTGTTGGTTGCAAACAAATAGTCCAGGTTAGGAAATATTCAAAATATCCAGCATAGGTAAGTTTGGATAACTTGAATAATAGTCAGCCCACCTGAAAAGACGAACAACAATAAATTGCTATTGCCAAGCATATTAATTCAGTATTCAATAGTAATACTACAATCGCATGGGTCAAGACTAAATAATCCATGTGATTATCAACGGGCTATAAATAAGCCACCATAAGTCTCAGACTTAGATTGAAATTTTAGATAGATAAGTATTGAATCTTTGTTAAATACTAGCAAAAATATGACAAGAATTGAAGACTTAGAACTTCCATTTCAACAAACACAACATCTGCAACTTGGTAGGGGATGAAACAATTGTCCTTATTTTCACCGTTTTTATTAGCAGAAGCGTTGTTGGGGTTGATGATCTTAAGAGCAACCAGAGTTGTTCTTAGTTATTTGATTGATTAATAATAATAAAAAAAGCAATACAAGAAAAGGACGTATAACATTGGTCTTTATATACGATATTTTTGCAATATACCAAGAGCTTAGTTATATCAGTTGTTTCATGATTGGAATGAGCTAAATTGGGTAAGTTATATTATTTCTTCTTTCCAGCTATAATACCAATGTCAAGTATTCAAAAGTATTAAGCCAATAAAGAATCGTTATGATTTTACCCAATTACATCCTTAGATTGTGTTTTCTTAAATACTTAAGATTTTGGTAGATTCTATGACTATAATTTTCTTAATATGGTCTAAATATGGTCTAATTTTCGCTCAATTTACATTTCAATTTGGCTTCTACTTTCTTCATAATTGCAAACTACCTCCTAAACCTCGAACACCTTAATTATTACCACCCAGATTCTCCGGTTAACGCATCCCCTTATTCTGTGGTCAGAATCTAGTCATTATTTTTCTTTTTCTCCTCTTCCTTAGTAAGTTTAGTCAGTTGGTGTAAGGCTAAAGTTTTGAATTTTGCAAGTTCTAGAGTCGTTCCCAGATCAAGTTGAAGGAAATGATTCTCCACGATCTCACCGGTAAATGACGTTTAATCAACGTGCAAAGCTCCTGTTTACAATTAATTTGCAACTGCCGCAAATATATCCAAGCTTAAAAAGGAAACAATCGATAATTTTACAGAAACGTCAACAAACATGAAAGCAGATGCAGTACCAAGAAATCTCTGGAGAATTTTCAACGCTGTAGAAAGAATTGTAGTTACACCGTCGAATTTGTTAAAGAATTTATCAGTCAGAAATGTTTGCAAGAACGAAAAAATAACGAGATTATCTTAACTAGCTAGAAAATTTCTTCCCTTCTCCTAAAGTAATGATAAGGGTGTAATAATTTCCCACTACTGACAAAACTGGAAACTAGTTGATAATAAAATGCCTTTTAAAGCCCAGCATTCAATATTCAGGGACAGTGACTTGTTAACAGTCTGGACTATGTTGAGATGGACGTTCTAAACCTTCAATTCTTGTCATATTGTTGCTAGTGTTTAATAGATATTTGATACTTATCTATTTAAAATTTCAATCTAAGTCTAAGACTTATAGTGGCTTATTTATAGCCCGTTGATAATCACATGGTTTATTCAGTCTTAAACCATGTGGTTGTAGTATTACTATAATACATAGTTCTCAACTTAGAAGGCAAATTGTTAGAGTACTACTTACAAATTAATAGGGTGATATTGTGTCAAAAAGGTTGTGAAGTAATGACACAATTCAGTAATCTGTTGCTTTATGACGGAAGATTGTTGATAATATTCTGTTATATAGATGTTGAAATCGTGGAAGATCAATCCCTTCATGATTAGACATAACTCTATCAAAGGTCTGAAACAGAAAAAAGGGTTAAAATTAAGTATAAATTGAGGATATTCTACCCAGAGATATGGATTCTCTGATATTGACTAAGTATGTGATCTCTGGAAAAGTAGTACCAACTATTAAACTACTAACATTATTACGCGTAGAGAAATTGGAACGTCCATTTCAACATAAGTCCGTGACGACTATTCAACCAACCTAATCATTACTTCTAACTAGAGGGGTTGACGGGAAATTATGCACACTTCAAGAGCTAGTTTCTATCGCCTCTGAACGTTTGACTCAGTTGTCTTCGCTACAAAAGGGGACCTCTTAAATCAGCCCCAGTGAGTTTGGCATTTTCAGCATTACTTTTTTTTAATAATCTTTTTGAACTTATACCATATTACCGTCTCATCGGGTTTTAAGCATGAATGGGCTGTTTCGGAATTTTCAAGTACATATATTCATGAGAGGACCACTTTCTGTTTTTTTTTAAATATTCTGTATTTTCGTGGGAAAACCACCAAATTCTATAAAACTCTATGTGATACCATTTATGTAATATTTATAGAAAGCCTAAAAACCCAAAAAAATTCGTGGTTAATATTTAGCCACGCAGCTATGTCACTTCACATACTACCTGCGATAGCTACCCATGGTAAGTGTGCGTGAGCCATGTAATACTGGTAGGTTGAAGTTAGGGATTTACCAGACCAGGAGAGGAAAAGTCCTTTTGGGATCGTCCCAAACCCAGAAGGCGGCCTAATCAACCCCCTTCAAGCTATTTTATTCTAGGTTTTTCTTTCCATGAGTATATGTTTTAATTTAAAAATGCTAACCAGACACAAATTGTTTACTACGTTTATTATATTCTTTTTTTTCTTGCTAGATAATATAGCTTTAATTTCCCGCACATTTTATATGTCACTCTTTTATTTCGTAGTCTTGGAATTTAAGATACAGAGGCTTTTTAAGATCCCTTAATAATAATCGTTTCAATAGTATTAGTGTACAGTTGTCGTAAAGTTTTATATAGGCAAATTTCAACATAACGAGATCGAAGATCAACACTTGTTCCGTGGCAACGCTTTCATGTAGCTTGGTTGCATATTCTGTTTCTTATATACCTTACACCTTGAATGACTAAGTATTGATGCACATGGGAATCTACTATTACTGTGAATGATTGAAATTTTGCTTGACTTGTCTTTTTTTGGTAAACTAGGGGCTTAATAGTTGTAATCAAGCAAACCAAAACTAATCCTTCATTTTGAATATTACAAAGTAACTATCGTCCATTTATGTAAAAAGGGTAAACTGGTTATGTATTTGCTTTTATGAACTTTAGTTGCGCAATTACTTTTGGTCTGTAAGAGTTACCATATAACGCGATTTCCAGGCGCTTAAAAAAAAATAGCTTTGATCTAGCCGAGGATCGAACTCGGGACCTTTTCGGCGCTTACTTTGCAGTCGCAATATGTAAACGAAACGTGATAGCCGCTACACCACTAAACCCAAAGCATGATAGAAAATGAAAATTAGAAACCTTAATTTATGGGCTTAATGTTTACTACCAAAAGTGGTTTTCTTACGAATGTATGCTAATCCTTCAAAAAAAAGTTTCAGTTCTTCTGTGCCACCCTTAATTACATCTACCATATAACTAGTACCATAGAGTGCTCTAGATGTAAAAACTCAGATATATTCTTAGTTGAGAACCAGCCAGCAAACCGTCTATTTCACACTTCAGAAATTTCCTGCGCACAAAGAAACACGCGATAAGTTAAATCCGAGAAATTCATTCCACAAGTAAGGGCTCTGTGGCCGAGCGGTCTAAGGCGGCAGACTCAAGTTCTGTTATCGTAAGATGCGCGTGTTCGAATCACGCCGGAGTCATCATACTATACTTCCTTACTTCTTTTTTTGTCTATTAACTGGCTTCCAGTTCAATCTTGCCTATGGTAGGTAATTTTCTTTCATTGCAGTTATGGTATTCAAGAAAATATTTCGCATTCCAATCAGATAATAGTTTCACAGTTGACAAATGCTTTTCTCAAAAGATACCCAGAATTAAATTACAAGCAGTCCTCAAAATGCGAAGAAAATGTAATATACCATCAATCTATTGGAGTAGCAATTTGTACACATAAATAATCAACACGGAAATATTTAGAACTTGGTTTGCTAAGAACTTCGAATTTAGTTCCGCTGCCTAAAACCAAACCTCTAGACAATCTAAAGTCGAGGTCGCAATTGCAACTGAAGCCAAGGCCTTCCTAATTATTTGTACTTGTATATAGTACGCTCATCAATTAGCATGTACGAAGATAACGTCTTTTGGATTTATCACTGATAGTCTCAGCATCCTAAACCGACATTGGATAAATGCTTAGCGTGTGACATCAAAGTTTGCCTTTACATCAAACAAAGGAAATAGCTGTAGCCAAAATACTTGAAAATAAAGGTTATCTTAATCCAATACTTTAGCAAATAATTGTGACGTAAAAAAGTGAGAAATCAAACAAAATTAACTTGGGAACTTCAGTTATGCGCATCGTTCTTGTTGTCTACGAAGAATAGGATAACAATGTATGAAACACTGAATTTTAGCAACTTTCTTAGAAATACATCAACAAAAGCCTCCATCCCATTGACCTCTAAAAAAAACCGATATAATAGCTGTCACCATAGTTTCATATTTTTTATATTGAATGCAATTTGACAAGTTACTCAAATTGAGAGATGACTGCAAGAGAAATTTCTTGTATTCTTCTATTCATCATTTGAATGGATGCGAAAATAACAAACATAGTAGTCAGCTAATTTATGAAAAATCCTGTGCAATGTGAGTATTAGTTTTAGTCAACATTATAAACTTTTCAAATGTTTCTTTAAAGTTTTCATATATTCTTGGAAACTACCTAGAATTATGTAATGCTTAGGCAATGAGACATGAAAGCGGCCCGAAGTTTTTTTTAAGATACCATGTATTCGTGGGAAAACCACTTATGACTATAACTAGTACTATAGAGTCCTCTAAATGTAACAATCTAAATATACCCTTAGTTGAGATCCAGTCTGCCAAACGTCTATTTCACACTACGTATCACTGTGTTTCACTCACACTGTTTATCACGTAGGATCCATATAATGTCTTTAGCCCGTAACTAGGAACCACTTTCTGTGCTTCCCAACTAGGCAAAACTCTTTACTTCGCGGAAAATTTTAACCCAAGTAAGGGCTCTGTGGCCGAGCGGTCTAAGGCGGCAGACTCAAGTTCTGTTATCGTAAGATGCGCGTGTTCGAATCACGCCGGAGTCATCATACTATACTTCCTTACTTCTTTTTTAAACTTCAATTGGCCCATTATATACAACATATGTGAAATTAGAAGATGGACCTCAACTACCATATTTCTCTTCTAAGCATAAGCAGTAAATTCCTTGTGTGTGGTCACATGCTCTTTTTTTGAGCTCCTATTAATTCTGAGTTTGACACCCCAGATTTGGAGTTCGGAGATTTGGCCGAGCTTTGCACGACTTCACCGAGGGATATTACTACCATGGCATTGCGAATTACAGTACCAATATTAAGGCAATTGTCACATTTGTTCCACAATAAATAAATACTATCATTGCACATGCAACCTTTCGTTATATGAGTGTTGATGTCGTAACCGAACATGGATCCGAACACACCATTATACCCAGATTTTGCTCTCACTAGTCCGGGAATTTCCGGAACACTTCAACTTGTAAGTCCCTACATCCGTACCCATTTACCGTTTTAAGCAACCTACATCAAATGCACATGAATCAATTGAATATGTATTACAAGCAATATCATTTCATATTATCATAACATCATAATACCTAATTAGTATAAGCTTGTGGGGATTAGCCCCTATAAATACTTTTACACTGTAAATGTGACACTAATTGGACGTTCTTAACTCCTTCATTCAACCTAATTGTCAAACGGTGGGGAACATCAAAAGTTCGCGCAGGAGACATGCCCGGAGTTTCAGGGTCAAGTAAGTGCGGGTAACATAAAAATGGACCCCCGCTACCATATTCAGGGAAGGCCCATAATATAATAACAAAGTAATTGGGAGGGGTATATAAATGGACAATTCCCCAGATTTTATTTATTACCCGGTGAAAGGTTTTTGAACTCCAAGTTCTATTAAATTGCAATTGACATTGCCCTGAGAACTCTTATATATATACTTATACATTTATTTTACACATTCAAACATGGTTAAGGTTGCTGTTCTTGGTGCAGCTGGTGGTATCGGTCAGCCATTGTCACTTTTGTTGAAGATTAATCCAAAGATTTCCGAGTTATCTCTTTTCGATGTTGTCAATGTTCCTGGTGTTGGTGCTGATTTGAGTCATATCAACTCTGACTCTACTACATCTTCTCATTTGCCTTCCTCAAGAGAAGACAAGACCGCTTTGGCTTCTGCTTTGAAGGGTGCTGATTTGGTTGTTATCCCAGCTGGTGTCCCAAGAAAGCCAGGTATGACCAGAGATGACTTGTTTAACATCAATGCTGGTATTGTTAAGAGTTTGGCTGAAGGTATTGCGGAAAATGCTCCAAACGCTTTTGTATTGATCATCTCTAATCCTGTCAATTCCACTGTTCCAATTGTTGCTGAAACTTTCAAGAAGGCTGGTATTTACGATCCTAAGAAGTTGTTTGGTGTTACCACCTTGGATATTGTCAGAGCTAACACTTTTATTTCTCAATTATACCCTAAGGAAACCAAACCATCTGATTTCAACATTGCTGTTGTTGGTGGTCACTCTGGTGAAACCATTGTTCCATTATACTCTCTTGGAAACTCTGGATCTTACCTTGAAAAATTGTCTGAAGAAGACAAGAAGAAGTTGATAAACAGAGTTCAATTTGGTGGTGACGAAGTTGTTCAAGCTAAGAATGGGGCTGGTTCTGCTACATTGTCTATGGCTTATGCTGGTTACAGATTGGCTGAATCTATCTTGAAGGCTGTTGACGGTTCTTCAGGAATTACTGAATGTGCTTTTGTTGATTTAGACAACACTGCTATCAAAGGTGCCAAGGAAGCCAAAGAATTGGTTGGTTTAGGATTCTTCTCCTTACCTGTAGTTTTAGGACCTGGAGGTGCTGAAGAAGTTAAGTACGATGTTTTGGAAAAGGCATCAGCTGAAGAAAAGAAGTTGTTGGAAGTTGCCAAGGAGCAATTGGCTAAGAACATTGAAAAGGGCGTTGCATTCAGTAAGCAATAATTCTAAAACTACATACCTTTATAGTGTGTTTATTTATTAACATATATCAATGATTGTTGATGATTTTTCAATAGATTATGTTACAAAGCAGATATTAACATATAGATTACGTAGTATAGATTATTTTAAAGAGGTTACATTGCATAGATTACGTAACATGGATTTCATAACAATTGAAACAACCAGTCACGTGACCGTCCATCTCGTGCTTGCCATTAATGTAAAACAGGGAATGGTAACAAAATGAAATGGTCCTCAAGTGAAAATCAAATACTCAAAAACAATCCAGACCGACTCAAACCTCAAGGAAAAAAATCTAAATCATCATTGCAATAAGCACAGACTTTCATTACAGTGCACAAAGCAACAACAATAATAATCGATTGGTTATTTGATTTGATTTGATTTGATTTGATTTGATTGTTTCTTTCTTCTATCTGTTACTTTCTGTTTCTACTTGTTGTTCTCTTAGTATTATTACCATTGTACTTTTTTCTAATGGAAGTGATTCTAGACTTCACCAAGGAACTTGATGTGTCGGTTTTCGACCAAGTGGTCACGTCCTTTTATGCTGGAGGACCTGATCAGAAAAGAGCACAAGAAGTGTTGAATCAATTCCAAGAACACACTGATAGTTGGACAAGAGCTGATACTATTTTGACTAAGAGCAGTAATGCTCAATCAAAATATATTGCCTTGAGTTGTCTCAACAAAGCAATTCAATATAGATGGAAAACGCTTCCTGAAAATGAACGGTTGGGGATCCGGAATTTTATTGTTCAAATGATCATTTCAATGTGTGATGATGATCATACTTTTGAACATGAAAGGGCTTTGATTAATAAGATTGATTTGACTTTAGTTTCCGTTTTGAAACAAGAATGGCCTCATAATTGGCCTCTGTTTATCCCCGAGATTGTGTCGTCTTCAAGAAGTTCATTTAATGTTTGTGAAAACAATATGATCATCTTGAAGTTATTAAGTGAAGAGGTTTTCGATTTCAGTCAAGATCAGTTGACGCAAGCCAAGGCAACTCATTTAAGGCAAAGTATGCAATCGGAATTTCAAGAAATCTTCAAATTATGTTATGAAGTACTTGATAAAACAACTAAACCAAGTTTGATCATTTCAACCTTAAATTGTTTGTTGAAATATATTCAATGGATCCCCATTGAATATATATTTCAAACTAACTTATTAGAATTATTGGTTAAGAAGTTATTGGAACCAGCACAATTTAGATCGTACACAATTAAATGTTTGACTGAAGTTTGGCAATTGAAATCATCTCTGCATGATGATCAAATTGTTTTGACGTTTAGAGGTACTATGGAAATCATTTATCAGATTATCCCCATTGAAACAAACTTAAGGGATTCTTATAAATTGGCAAATTCAAATGATCAATCTTTTTTACAAGATTTCGCTCTTTTCTTGTGTACCTTTTTATCCAATCATTTATCATCATTAGAAAAGACCCCTGATTTGGAACCACTTTTGATCAACTCCTTATCATACTTGATTGAATTGTCTCGCATTGATGAAAGAGAATTATTTAAAACTTGTTTGGATTTGTGGTCTTCGTTTGTTCATGATTTGTTTGAAGAAATCGAACGGGTCCCTGCATCAGAACGGAATCCCTTGGCTCAAATGAGTTATCAACGGAATGTTAGACCTACCTCAAATGGCGCTCCAAACCCTGCTATTTTGGAAAAATACCCTTTGAGACAACATAGATATAAAGACATTTTATCAAGATTGAGACTAGTTCTTATTGAAAACATGGCCAGACCTGAAGAAATCACCATTGTGGAAAACGATGAAGGTGAAATTGTTCGTGAATTCATTAAGGATAGTGATACCATTTCCTTATATAAATCCATGAGAGAATGTTTAGTTTATTTGACTCATTTGAATGTTGTGGATACTGAAAGGATCTTAAGTGATAAATTGGCTAAACAAATTGATGGTTCCGAATGGTCATGGCACAATATTAATACCTTATGTTGGGCCATTGGATCTATTTCTGGTACTATGAATGAAGATATGGAAAAAAGATTCCTTATTGCCGTTATCAGAGATCTTTTATCATTAACAGAAATGAAAAGAGGTAAAGATAACAAGGCAGTGGTTGCTTCTAACATCATGTATATTGTTGGACAATATCCAAGATTCCTTAAAGCTCATTGGAAATTTCTTAAAACAGTTGTCAACAAGTTATTTGAGTTTATGCATGAAACACATGAAGGTGTCCAAGATATGGCATGTGATACCTTTATCAAGATCACCACCAAGTGCAAACGTCACTTTGTTGTTGTTGAACCACAAGAAAGTGAACCATTTATCAATGAAATCATCAATAGGATCCAATCAATCACAGAAGATTTACAACCCCAACAGGTCCACACTTTTTATGAAGCTTGTGGGATCATTATATCTGCTCAAACTGTTGCTGAACAAAGAGAAAAGTTGTTATCTCAATTAATGGAGTTACCAAATACTGCTTGGAGAGCTATCATTGATCAAGCTAGTAAGGATCCTCAATTATTAGTGAACACCGAGAGTGTCAAGATTATTGCCAATATCATCAAAACAAATGTTGCTGTATGTAAGGCATTAGGACCTGGATTTTATCCTCAGTTAGGCTTGATGTATGTTGATATGCTTCTGTTGTATAAGGCGGTTTCAACTATGATTTCTGATGCTGTTTCAAAGGAGGGGATCATTGCTACCAAGACCCCTAAGGTTAGAGCATTAAGAACCATTAAAAAGGAAGTGCTTAAAATGGTTGAAACTTATATTAATAAGGCTACCAATTTGGATGAAATAGTTCGTGATTTAGTTCAACCATTATTCGGAGCAGTTTTAGATGATTATAAGCTGAATGTTCCTGATGCTAGGGATGCCGAAGTGTTGAATTGTATGACAGCTGTTGTGATCCATGTGGGTCATTTAATTCCTGAAGGAGTGGTGTTCATATTACAGAATATCTTTGAATGTACTTTGGATATGATCAAGAATGATTTTGTTGAATATCCAGAACATCGTGTCGAGTTCTACAAGTTGTTGAGAGCCATCAATGAACATTCCTTTTCTGCGTTGTTACAATTGAGTGGTGAAGCCTTCCAATCTTGGATCAACGCAGCATTATGGGCATTTAAACATTCAAACAGAGAAGTGGAAGAAAATGGATTGCATTTGATGTTGAAACTATTACAGAATGTTGAAAACGTTGGTGATACTCCCTTCACTCGTGCATTCTATGAAAACTTTTATTTCCAAGTTCTTTCTGATACTTTCTATGTTGTTACTCAACCAGATCATAAATCAGGATTCACATTCCAAGCTGAAGTGCTTGCTCAATTAATCCATCTTGTACAAGATAATGTCATCAAGTACCCATTGTACACTCCAAAGCAAGCACCAGAGAACACTTCCAATTATGAATATTTGAAACAATATTTGGGAAATTTGTTATTATCTGCATTCCCTAACTTGCAACAACTGCAATTGACCAATTTTCTTAACGTTTTAACCGCTGTATATGGAGACTTGATTAAATTCAAGAGTACTTTAAGAGATTTCCTTGTACAAATTAAGGAATTTGGTGGTGACCCAACTGATTATTTGTTTGAAGAAGATAAACAATTAGAACGGGAAGATCAAAATAGAATCCAGAGAGAACGTGCTCTTCAAATTGGTGGGTTAATTAAACCTTCTGAAATGGATGACTAACTGAGATGAGTGGACCCGTTTTTATATATGTTAGTTAAAATGAATAGATGATTTTAGTGCTTTTGTAACAGACTTCCCAATTAGGAAGTCTACAAATTTTTTTCAAAACGATGAAGGGACGACAACGAAAGAATAAATCCACACCCTGACTAAGATCATCTCCATCATCATCACACCTTAACCCAACGCAAAAATGTCTAGTGAAGAAGTTAAGTCTAAGACCGAAGAGACTGCTGCTGCTCCTCAACCTCCAACTTCATCTGTTTTTTCCATGTTTGGAGGCAAGAAGGAGAAGAAGGAAGAACCAAAGGAAGAAGCTGAAGAATCCTCTGAAACGAAAAAGAAAGGAGCAGAAGAAGAAGACGAAACTGCAGAAGAAGAAGAAGCTGATGTTCACTTTGAGCCTTTAGTTCATTTGGAAAAGGTTGAAGTTAAGACCAATGAAGAAGATGAAGAAGTTTTGTTCAAGGTTAGAGCCAAGTTGTTTAGATTCCATGCTGACACCAAGGAATGGAAGGAAAGAGGTACTGGAGATGTCAAGTTCCTCAAGCACAAGGATACCAAGAAGACGCGTGTTTTGATGAGAAGAGACAAGACATTAAAGATTTGTGCCAACCATTTCATTAGCCCTGAGTATGAATTAAAGGAAAACATTGGATCTGATAGATCATGGGTTTATTCTGTTGTTGCTGATATTTCCGATGGAGAAGCCGAGGCTCAAACTTTGGCCATTAGATTTGGTAACAAGGAGAATGCCGATAAGTTTAAGGAATACTTTGAAAAGGCCAAGGAGTCAAACAAGAGTACATAAGAGTGTATATGAATGCATCAGAGTAGAATAGTCGCATAGTGTAAGGTTGTAGTATAATGTACTATAGATTACTTGTGTGGTATTACGACGTGTAATATTATGACGTGTAGTATGTAATATTCCTATATTGCTGTAGATGTGACTAGTCATATTAAATTGTGATTATTTGCAGCCATAGCGAAGCACATTTACAGTAGAGGAATCCACGTGGAGAGAAAATCTATTCGCACCTTAAATCATATATAAGTAACTTCACCTGCCACTAATTACAATAATTTAACCATACTCATTAACTGCGTACAATAATGAAATACGGTAAATATTTAGCGTCACGACAATTGGAATTACCTGAATATTCCGGCCATTTCATCGACTATAAGGCATTAAAGAAACTCATCAAACAATTGGCTATACCCTCAAATAAAGAGAATGTCGCATTAGTGGTCAACATCCATCAATCACTAAAGGAGAATAAGGCGACATTCTTTTTTAGGGTCGAAAGAGAATTGGATAAGGTCAACTCGTTTTATCTTGAAAAGCAAGCAAATTTATCCATCAACTTGGACTTATTGCTAAGGAAGAAGGAACAATTGTTCCTTAAGACTTATGATTATATCCAATTGATGAAGAATGATGCCGCCACATTAAACGGAGGTCAAGGGAATTCTTCATCTTCTTCCAATGGTGGTAGTAGTGGTGGTGGTGCCTCGAATGATAGTAACTTTCGAAATTCCATTTCTTACCTTAATTTATACCAAAACTTTAAGAAAATCCATCAGGATTTGTTACGATTGCAACAGTTTATTGAATTGAACGAAACTGGCTTCTCTAAAGTATTGAAAAAATGGGATAAACGGTCCAAATCTCATACAAAGGAGTTGTTTATCCTGACGGCTGTTAGTGTACAACCAGTTTTCCATAAGAATGAAATCAATGATGTTAGTGATTTGGTAACCCAATCATTGTTTGATTTAGAATCAATAATGGATGGTGATTACACTGCATTGGAAACGTTTGCAGCTAAAAATTCTCCTTCAATTAAGAACTCTATAGAAAGATCAGATTCAACGAGAAGAAGTGGTGGAAACTTTCCCGGCTCAGAAAGGCATCAATCGATAGCTTCAATGAGTGGTGGGACTTTCCTGTCAAGACCAATGATAAATAATCAAATAGATGATCTTTATTCAAGTTTCGTCAATGTGGCTACAGTTCAAGACCCAACAGACACTTCACTACTTAAAAGATGGTTAGAAAAGCTTAAAACGGTATCAGAAGGTGGTGGTAGTAAAGATGATTTGTTTAGTGAAGAAACAAGATTCAAAATATCGCGAATATTCTTATTATCCTTATCCAATATAAGAATTTCAGATGTGTTTCTAGAATCGTTTTTAAAAATCATCAATTATCAAGTGGACTTTACTTATGTAAGTGACGATTTCAATAATAATAGAACCATTATTCATGAATGTTGCTCCATTCCTCCAGCAACCAAACATGAACATGTCCCCATTAATAATGGGGTTAGAGTTGTCAATGCCAACGACTACATTGCCCATTCAAGAACATTTATCATTGATTACATAATGACCTTACATTTAGATGAAGAGTCCAAACATAATCTTCTTGTGGCAAAGGATGGCAATGGGAAAACATGCTTACATTATGCTGCTCAAAATAGTCGATTAGACATTTTAGACATTGTTTTACCTAATTTCCCAAAGGAAAATGTGGACGATTTAGATAATGAGTCAATGTCTGCATTATTATTGGCTATAAAGAACCAGAACTTTACGGTTATCCAAAAATTAATGGAACATGGTAGTGATTGTTATCCAAAATCAACAGAAACTCGTTTACAATATTTACCCATAAATTATGCTTGTCAAGTAGGGAATTATGAGATTTTGGAATACCTTTTATCATTCAGCAAACCTGATAAAGAGTTGATCAATCAACAAGATGTTGAAGGACTTATGCCTTTACATGTAGTTGCTAGATCCGGAAATTACAAACTCATTAAGTTATTAATTGAATACGGGGCAGAAATTAATCGATTGGATGGACTTAATAAATGGTCTCCAATATTTTATGCTGTTCTGGAGGGTCATCCCAAAACAACTGAAGAATTAGTTAAGTTGGGAGCTAGATTAAATTTAGTTGATAATGATGGTTTCAATGTCTTGTATTATTGTGTCGTTGAAGGCCATATTGATGTGTTGAATGAATTATTAATCTATAAGGATTCAATCTTTGATGAAAAAAAGGAATCATTAGATTCAATTTTAAGTTCAACCCTTGAATCCAATATTGAAAAGGAATCATCAATGTCGATCTTGGATGAAGGAGAAGATTCGGAAGATAGCGGAAGTATTCTGAAAAATAATGTTGATTCAATTCCAGATTTACAATTACCACCACCAGTCTTGCCCTTAAGAAGATATGGACATAACTTTTTGGAACAAAAACTATTAATTGAATTGATCTTCCCTAGCAATACAAGCTTTATCAAATTCTTTGATTCAGCCACAGATTTGAATCCTGGTCGTATTACTTTGACTTCAAATATATCTGATATTGTCCCCAGAAACATTTTACTTTCAGTGAGCGATGGGATCAGAGCAAATGGAAATAATTGCATATTTCAAACCGATTTAGATTCGTTAACTGATTTCCGTATAGATTTTGAAATCTTTCCAAAGTTTGGTACTCGGTTAATTGCAAAGACAACAGCCTTATTATTTTCACAAATTGACCCAACCTCACCCATGGTAAACTCTTTTCAGCTTCCACTTTTTGATTTGCGTTTACGTAATATTGGAGAATTAAAGGTTCATTATCAAGTGATTTATCCATTTGCTGGTACTTTATTGGAAGCCTCCAAGTTTGACACGTATTGGAAATCTTCAACCAGTGTTTTGAAGAATAGACCATCGAAATTAAATGCTGCTGGTGGATTATCTCCCAATAGTATCTTGTCACCTGTGAGTGTAAATTCACAACTTGGAGGAGTAGGAGGGAATGCATTAGGAAGCACTGCAGTTCCCTCGACCAATGAGTTGATTAGTGGTTCAACTCCTTCATCTGTGGTTACTGCAACTTCGTTATCTGGAGAATATCTTCGGATTAAAATCTGCTTATTGAATGATGGAACCCCAATTGTCTGTCCTCATTGGTCAATTGCCATTACTGATAGTATTGAGTTATTCTTACCTAATTTATCACTTGAACAATTGACTTCCATCACCAATAGCTTATTTGACTATAATAAAGTGATTCAAGATTTATCTGGTATGACTATTGAAGACTTACAATTGATCAAATCTTTAATAAGAATCATTTATTTACCTTTGGACATTGTGTTAGATGTTCTTAGTCCCAGTATCAATTTAAATATGGAAATTATGTTTCCATCTGCCTATGAATTGGAAGGGTTACCATTTAATGGAGGAATTCATAAGAATTTGAACAATTATATTGATTTCACCCTTAATGATGTCTTTAATCATGTTAGAGAACTGAAATTAAAGAGTAAGTCAAGGATTGCCAGGTCTATTATCTTTCTTTCATCAAATTCACTCATATGTAAGATTTTGAATTGGAAACAACCAAACTTCCCTGTCTTCTTAATTATGAGTGGAATCTCCTATTCTCTTGAAAAGAATAAATTTGAATCCAGAACTACAAATGGGTTACTAATTGATTCTTTAGGTGCTTGTGGTGGTTCTGATATGAATAACAAGCAATCATACAATGGAGATTCAGAAGAGAGCATTTCCACAGCTCATTTGAGGTTACATGAACTGCAAAACGATTTAAATCATCAAGAACTTGCTATAAGGTCCATCAAAGAAGCTGTTAATTTCTCCATTAACAATAATCTTATAGGGATAATTACCTCTATTCATCTTTTGAATTTGGTACCTAAAATGATCCCATTAGTTAGGTCTCGAGGTCTTGTGTTAGTAGCAGCTAGTGACTTAAATGACCGTGAAGCACACAAGGAAGAGTTCAATTATGAATTGGATGCTTACACTAAGACTGAGATCAATGGATTGCGATTTGATGATGTGTTGAGTTTTAAAGAAGATATAACTATGTGAATATCGCCATCTATTCCTTACAAAAACGCCTGCGCCTTGGAGGAGGTGGAGGAGGTGGAGCCTTTTTGGCTTTTGCCTTACGGGTAAGCAGTGATTCTACCGACATTGAAGTACCATTACCTCCGCTATGATGATTCCTTGAAGGGACTTGAGGAGGAGGATTATTTTCAAGATATTCTGTGGGTAATTCAAGTATATTCTGTTGGATACAAGGAGGAGTTTGATCTTTAGTATTATCATTATTATTTGATAAGGTAACCTTTTGAATATCATTTGTGACTTCCACCTCCATGTTATGAATTCTGGTCTGTTTGTAATAATCATTTTTATTTGCTGCTCTTACCGAAGATCTGTGAATTAATGAATGTTCTGGACCTCGGGGAACACTCGACAATGATGAGGCAGAAGATTCAGCTGATGAATGGGTATAAAAGGCTGCTGAAGAAGCCGTAGGCTTGGCTTTTCTCAACCATGGGATCTTCATACATTTTGCTGCTAGCAAGGAAAGAGTCTCTTCTCTATTGTCAGTTTCAGTCCGCGAAGAATTGGTGATGAAATTCCCCAAGGTTTCTATAACTTGCTCCTTCTTATATCCTTCACCTTTATCACCTAGTTGAGAGTTTTTAAGTAACGGATACATAACTTTTAAATAACTGATTATCAATTGTCTGTTCCCAAGGTTACCTGAACCCGTATAATCAACATCATTGCATTCCCGCAAAAAGACGTCCACCAAGATCTTCAAATCATTCAAATAAAACAACTTGCAACATTCTGGGTCTGTGAACATGAGATAAAGAAACTTTAATATTAGAATCTTGATGATTTCTGAATTCTCTCTGTTCAAATGATAAACTAACAAGTTAAGAAAGCCAGTATTATTATGCTTGGTGTTTTTCATAAGACCGTTATAAACAGCATTCTCAACTTGCGTCCCCAGGGTATAAGATTTCATTAAAAACTGTTCATTAATAAGAAGCAATAACTTGAATTCTTCATAGGCAATGAGTTTCAGTTCGTCTTCAAAATAGTCGATTTCATAAGCATCCAAGTTTCTTGCGGATAATAAATTTTCGGTTAATGATTGGACCAAACGAGAGCTGGTCACCAAACTCACAAACTCTGTATCTGAAAGTAACTCCGTAACATACAAGTACTCAAAAACAAGATCCGATGCAAACTTCAATAAGATATAAGGAGAATCTAGTCGTTCCCAAGCAACAATATGAACGGAGATAAACTTGGATATTATAGCAATGAAGTCTAATTCCCGTAGTATGGTAAATACATCTATTTGTTCAAGCATTGAAAGACATTCATTATTATTGGCTGAATGCTTTTGTTCAGTTGCAGTTCCTCCCTTGAGTCGTACTATCAACAAAAGGGCTATCAATACAAACTCTTTATAAGCAGCTGACTCTCTCAAGAACTTCTCATCTGGCTCTATTTGATTGTGTATATATAAGAGTGTCATGTCGGAGAAGGTGCCTAGCATCCCCAACAACTTGGCTACTCCAAACCGAAAGTTCTTCATGAACATATTCAGATTAAGAAGTCGCAATGCATATTTCAGTATCAAAAGAAAGTTCTTATCTTTGTTGTTGTCGACGTTGTAGAAGTTGTCCACTATGACTTTGAGGTATAGAGATAAGTTCTCGTTGCATGCCTCGGTGTCGCTGTTGACGAGAAGCACAGCGGTGTGTTCGTCAATCTCCCGCTTGGTAAGAGGAACAACAGGGAACAGAACGGGAGGTGCTTCAGCCATTGCAGCCGCTAGAAAGAATTAAATGACAGTTTGGATGGTTTCTTTGACGGGTATGCATAAGCGGCTTTTAGCTCCATTATACGGCGCTACCATACATATCACTGAGTGACATCAACTGAAGAGATTCACGTGATACATACATATATCACGTGATCCATACCAAGTACTATGCTATAAGTCTAATATGTTATAAATATACTTATTCATACTAGTAACCCACTGTCTTTAGATAGACATCAGTACCCAAGCCATAATACGTCTGTAAACTCAACAGGCCCTTGCTATACGTGTTCCCCTCATCATCAGGCAAAGTATCATTGAATAGTTCAATATAAGCCTTCAGTAAAGGTAGTCCATATCCCATACCTGCAACCACATTAGCTCCATCTCCAGGTGGAGAATTCAATGTCTTATAAGCCTCGCCTTCATTGGTTTCGAATGTGGTATAAGAATAGTCAAATATGTGATTCAATACTTTAGGAGAAATCCCCTTCCCTCGATCTCTGATTCTCATCTCAAGGTACATTGGGTTATTGGAAATGGAGATGGTTGCTTGGACCGGACTTTGAACTCCGTTTTCAATATGAGCTCTAAAGGAGTTCTTAAAAAGCTCCATGAGAATGTAATCCAAATGATATTCAATGTAAGGGAACATGATGTTTTCTTCATTTAATATGGGAGTTAAAGAGGGGTCCTTTTTAGACCAGAATGTAGGAGGGTAAAGATTAGTATCAATAGTTAAAGCAACTGTTTGATCATATTTTAAAAAGCAAATATCATTAACTAACTCAGCATTTTTCTTTATGACATCTTTAATGTTTAAAAGCTTGATGACTCCATTATATTTGCCCCCTTTTACATAATTGGCCCCACCTTGTTGTAATGTTTTGGACAATTCCATGTGTTGATGAGCAATGAGTCTCATATGGATCCGTTCTCGAAGATGGACATCGAGAAATGATTTAATGACTCCTTGAGGTAAATGGATTGATACCTCTTCAAAACCTTTAGAAAGTACAGGTAAAGTGTCAGCATGGATATCAATGAATTTCTGAAGGATCAGATCACAGAAATCACCATTGGCTTCTAATGTTAAAGGAGGGTTTATGGATGCTTCAAGTAGTAAAGACATGGTCATCAAATATTGATTATAGGTCTCTGAGATCGAAGGGTTCAATACTACCAAATAAGGCAACTTACGGAACTCCTTGAGTCGTCTAGCATTATAAACAAGTAATTTATCAATGGTTGCATTTGCATTCTGAAGTATAAAGTTGGACGTGAGTTTTTCACTTTGTTCGTATAATCCAGCAATGGACATTTGAGTCATCTTCCGTTGAGAATAATGCATGATGAGTCCCTCTAAGGAGGATCTGATTTTATATTCCTTTAGAAATGCTCGTTGTTGTTCTGTGACTTCATTTGAATCAGACTTTGATCTTGTCCATGAAGTCATCAATCTCCATCTACGAACAGGTATACACCATCTTTGACTCTTGGTCAAAATTGTTCTGTCCAATAGCATGATACACGAGTGAGGCTATAAGTGAATGATATTATTGCTATGAGTACTTGGCGAATGATGATGGTCTTGTGCTGGTTGGCTGGTTTTCCCTTTAGCCGTTTCCAATGTCGCTTTGTTTAACACACAACCTTTAAATCGCGAATGACGTCTTAAAAACACTACGGACTAAAGGAATAAGCATTGCAGTACTACCAGATACCGTATGTATGCTATGGTGGCAGTGAAACGAGAAAATGAGTCTCAGGACTCAATTACAGTCTCAAGTAACAACAGTGGGAATGAGTGTATGATATGTGCCAAACTCGGGTCGCGGAAGAAAGATTTTTCAACTTGGATCCAATGCGATGTTTGTAAGAGATGGACCCATACTGAATGCTCTGGATTGGATTCGGAAACCGTTAACGAAATCAACTTATATCATTGCAACGATTGCAATGCGAAACATGGTCCACTGGTGATGCGTCGTAAATCGAAACGCAGCAAGGTTCTTATTGATTACGCCGCTTATAATGAAGGACTCACATTTGCATTAAACAAATCCCACCATCCTCATGTTTCCAAATTTCATTCATTCCCTATCGAAGTACCTGACACTGTGCGAGATTTAACAGTCAATCCTTATATTGACGTGGTGTCATCGTGTACTGCAAAGGAAGCTATATCTAGTCGATGGACTCGACCTATTTTGGTACCTCAAGCAGATTTACTGGTTGTGGGAATGGAATTACCCCGGCCTCGCGAGGAAATTTCCGTCGACTACATCGCAGAGCATGTTGGGAAGGACCAACCTATTGAAGTAATGGATGTTCTTTCGCAATTGGGCGTAGTACCCGGTTGGAATATGGGCCAATGGCAAGAATATTTCACTACAGCCAGTAACCATCGTGATCGTATAAGGAATGTTATTCTGTTGGAGGTTTCAAAAGTTACAGGTTTGGGAGATAAATTTATTCGACCTAAAGTGGTTCGCGATTTGGACGTGGTAGATAAAACTTGGGTCGACCCAGATCAGGAACGACCCCAAGTTACCAAATATTGTTTGATGTCGGTGAAAGGTTCCTTCACTGATTTCCATATAGATTTTGGTGGAACCTCAGTATACTATACTATTTGTTCAGGAGAGAAGATTTTCTTAATGTTCCCTCCAAATGAATCAAATCTTTATCTTTACACTCAATGGTGTCTTGAACCTAACCAAAACTATATATGGTTCCCTGATTACACCAAGAAATCATTGAAACCGAATAAAGGGTTTAAAGTCACTTTAAAGGAAGGCGACCTATTTTATATACCTAGTGGCTGGATCCATTGTGTTTATACACCAAGTGATTCTGTGGTGATTGGAGGAAACTTTTTAACATTAATGAATATGCCAATGCAGTTACGAATAGCCCAATTGGAAAAGGATACTCTGGTTCCGTATAAGTTTCGATTCCCACTTTTCAATAAGTCCCTTTGGTTGACCAGCTGGTATTATTACAATCATAAAGCTGAATTTGAAGACTTTTTAGGTGGTGACAAAGCACTTCAATACGAGGTCATAACTACATTAAAGGACCATCTTGAAAGCCATTTGCTTATTAGTAAGAAGAATAAAACAGCAAAAATGAGTATTCCACAGGAGATTATAACACAAGAGATTCCACAGTTCTTATACCATTTAGAGGAATGGGCTTTATCGTACAAAATTAAACGTGATTAAAAAAGAATAAAAGTTTATTAATAATAAAGTTCGTTAGGAAATGAAATTAGAGCCGTTATTCAACTCAAGTCATGAAGAGATTTTTTGTGGTGGTGGTGATTTAAATTCATAAAGTCAAAGGAGTACCCTTTTCTCTGGCAGCTTCACCATACTTCTTAATTCTGATAGCTTGGACAGCAATGAAACCAGAGGTATCCTCTGGAGAGAAACCGGTTAATTCATCCATAGAAGATTCAGTTTCATCATACAACTTTTCGGTTTCAGAAGATCTACCCAAGATGGTCAAAGTACCTTTGTAGCAAGAAGCTCTAACAACACCATTGACGGTAGTTTGAGAAGCAGGAATCATGGATCTAACGTATTCACATTCTGGAGTGAAGTACATACCATTGTACAATTGTCTGGCATAAGAGACAGTAACAAATTGATCTCTTAAGGCTCTAACTTCACGATCCAAAGTTAAACCTTCCAAATCAACATGAGTGGATCTTAAGATGGTTAAACCAGGAGTTTCGTAACAACCTCTGGATTTGATACCAATAAATCTGTTTTCAACAATATCAATTCTACCAACACCATTTCTTCTGGCAAGAGCATTAGCTTCCAAAAACAATTCAACAGGGTCTGTGATAACCTTCTTACCACCGTCTAAGATCAACTTAACTGGCAAACCCTTTTCGAAATAGATGGAGAACTCTTCTGGCTTATCTGGAGCATCAGTTGGATCAACAGTCAATTTCCACATATCCTTTGGAGGTGTGGTGTCTGGGTTTTCTAAGATACCAGCTTCAAAGGAAATATGGGCCAAGTTTTCATCAGTTGACCATGGCTTGGCCTTGGTTTGCGCAACTGGAATACCCTTAGCAGCAGCATATTCCAATAAATCGTTTCTACCAGCAAATCTGTTGAAGAAAGCAGGGTCTCTCCATGGAGCAATGACGGTAACATCAGGCTTTAAAGCATAGAAAGATAATTCAAATCTAACTTGATCATTACCCTTACCGGTACAACCATGGGAGACAGCAAAACATCCATTTTCTTCAGCAACCTTGATTTGAGCTTCAGCAATAACTGGTCTAGCCAATGAAGTACCCAAAAGGTAAACATTTTCGTAGATAGCATTGGCTTGAATAGCTGGGAAACAAACCTTTTCAACAAATTGTTGTCTAACATCAACAACAACAAACTTGGTGGCACCAATGGCTAAGGCTTTCTTTTCAGCAGCTTCGAAATCTTCTTCTTGACCAATGTTGGCTAAGAAAGCAATGACTTCATAACCTTCCTCTAATAACCAAGCCAAAATGACTGAAGTATCCAAACCACCAGAGTATGCTAAACAAACCTTTCCCTTAGACATTGTATTCTTTATTCTTATATATGCTTGTGCTTATAATGTGCAATGATTAAGAGAAACAAAAGAATGGAAAATTTTTTACTTGATGGGTTCCCCTGACGTTTTTATAGTGTTTTTTCAACGACTTTTGTGTGTCCTGTCGAAGATAACACAGCGCGGTTAGTGGCCAAAAGAGTTACCCAATTAGGAGTGACTCATCGCGGTTATATGCAGGTACTATTGAAATAATGAATAGTTATATTACATGTATTTAATACTGGTGTTTAATGGATATGATTATTTGTAAATATGTATTTTTAAAGCTTGTTGGACGCCTACTAAATGGTACTAACTTTTCAATTTTCGACGGTTCTGATACATTTACGTAGAAACAGTTACTTTTTGAGGGAACCATAAGGAGAAAATGTGTATCATTTCTCTGTGCAATTCTGAAAAAAGTATTAAATAGAGAGCACTAAGAAACTGTATTTTAGGACCCATTTCTAACAAGATATACGGCATTACTGGGTTGTATTCGTGTAAAATGACTCTCTCTTAACTATATCACGTGACATAAATCATTTCTCTTTCTCTAAAAAATGACTAGTAAATGTATCACGTGATATAAGCTATTGCTGCCTCAAATGACTCCTACACATATCACGTGACTTGCAAAATTTTGCTGCACCAAAAGGGTTACCCGGATTTGCAAGTAAAATAGGAATGACTCATGAACTGTCACAAAACCCTTGATGATTGCCAGTCACCACGTCGCCAGGGTACACGACCCATATGCGGTTTGAATCACCATAATTTTTTAATCATCCAAAGTGACATGACTCTATTTTGCCCCAGATTAAGCAAAACCAATTCAGCAAGCTTTATATAGCTGCACTAGCCTTAGCCAACGGCATTAAACGCGAATAGTATTTATTGCATGACTGAGTCGTTTTAGTGATGGGAAGATGATTAAGATGGAAACATCCAAAGGCTCAACACAAGGTACATCGGATAGCCCGAAGGAGACTGATTCACACGATGATAAGAAAGTGGGGGTGACTCATGCTATTAGACAACGATTAAACTTCACAGATGAAAGGTTGTGGAAACGGTTCAGTGCTCGACGATTAGAGATGATAGATACAATGGAGCTACTGACCAAAAAGGCAAGCGAACAAGAAGATGAGATAAAAGAAGTGGCAGATTCCTTACGTAAGGAGTTTGAATATCCAGAGGAATATTTTGGAGATTTTGATAAGTTAGTGAGAGCTGCTGTCCAAAGTGTTAGAAGGAATAGAAAGAGAAGCTCGAATTCTCGTCGAAAAGACAAAACCAGTAGTGGTGATCAAAATCAAAATCAGCTGTGTGTTGATGATTCTACTTCTACTCCTTATAAAAGACAAAAGATTGCTGCCATGACAGATGTGAAGCCTTCAGCCTTATCTAATTCCAATGCTCCAACAGAAACTGCATCTTCTGATTTGGCTCAGAGTTTATCATTTGTATCGGAGATTGCTCATTTGAAGACAGATATTAATAATACTATATTTGACTTGAATTACTCCAAATCAAAGAGCTTCTCTCCACAGGATCGAAGCAGAGCCATTATGGATAATATGATAAGACCACGTGTTGGTGGAGTCACTTCGTTTATCCTGACACCAGGTGTTAGGACTCCTACATCGACCAGAGGTTCTGCCACTCCAATACCCCCACCCCCTCCACTACCAGGCACCACTACCACTGGCACCACCACAACAATATCTGCCTCGAAGTTGTCTTCCGGATCAAACAATGGTGGCACACCACCTGCTACACAAGTTACTCGGGTGGGACATTTGTTACCTCCATTGGCAAATGTACGAATCAACTCGTCTTCTGAACTGCCAAATGGGAGTGGTGTTGTTCTTAATGGAAGCTCGTTAATTGATGGTAGAAGCACAACCAATGGTGTAGTAATGGGCCAAACTGCATTACCATCCGTTCCCTACAAGCCAGACGTGACAGGGGCTCGTCGAACGTTACAACGTTACATGGAAGCATCTAAAACATGTTCTGAAGACCGAGGGGACAACTCCAATATCCGAACGTTGGGTAAAGCATGTATTGAGAGTGGGATAGCTTATTTATTTGCTCATCTGTTTCAACGTGTTGATGGATCTCTGATTGAGTATTTGAGGCTGAAGTTAACTCTGACTACGTCATCGGAGAAGATCTTAAAGTCAATGGATCCCTTGATAGTATCGACCATAGGGAAACAAGATACAGAAACTGTTTCCTTGACGTTGAATAGAATCATTGGATGTTGTGTTAAGGATTTTGGGTTTGAACGGATCTTGATGCCTCTATGTGAGTTGATATATGGGTTAATAATAGACGACTATGCTGCAGTCCTGAGGAATTCTGTTCCCTTCAAGGCCACGGAACGTTTAGAATTGATAAAAGAGATGTCGAATGTTGACCATGTGACATCCTCCTCCTCATCAAATGATAAGAAAAATATGAGTGGATTAAATTCACTTGCAACCATAGCCACAGAACAGATGAAACTGGAAGTGAATGGGTGCTCATTAGGTCAATCCGTACTTATGTCGAGGTCGACATCACCGCTTATGCATTCGATTGTTACTGAACATAATAGCAGTAACAATACCACTACCACTACCACTACCACTACTTCTGACGATAATGATAATAATAATAATAATAAGATTGCGATCCAACCACCATTTGGACCGTTTGCACCCAAGAAGAAAAAGGTTATACTTCGATTCATAAACCGAGTCATTGAATTGGAGTTTCCTATGAAGAATGCAGCTCCACCAAGGTTAGGAGAGTTGATTGAAAATGCCCGAACGGCATTCAATTTAAACTACTTGATGAGTAATGCGATGTGGGGGGTTCGAATCCCTGATGGGCAGATTATTACTAGCGACTTGGAATTGGAAAGAATATTTTTCACCGAGAACTTTGATCGAATCGAATTGGAAATCTTCAACCAAGGGTCCAAAACAATTCCAATCTATGAGATCACCAGTACCATAAGCAGTAACCCTTCAAGAAAGGAGGAATTCCAGTATATACTTCCACCTCCAGTTGCATCCCATAATCTTCATTTATACCCTAACTCTCCATATAGTAACGGTGGTACTCAAGGCGCTCCACCACCACCTCCACCGCCACAATTACATCCCTTGGCTCGACCTACATCCAATGGGAGTGGTGGAACCACATTTATGGGTGATGATCGTGGTAAACATCATACTCGACCACAACCGATGTTACCCCGGTTCCAGAGATTATTGTGAAGAAGGTATATAATTGTTCATAGTTAAAAGTACAGAATAGATAAGTGCATATAGAGCAAGCGGATAATTGGGTGCAAAAACTACATTGCCATCTTTGGGGTTCGCTCTTATTACATAAGCATTTACATAAGCATTAATCAAGTTGACGTCAAGTGGTTCGCAGCGACTCAACAAAAATCAGCACTCAACAAATGATTGGTGGTGCATAGTATATTTCTGGAATAGTCGTGCGCATACACGACTAGCATTGTAGTCAGTCCATTTTTAGTTTGTATGGTTAATGTTGGGATTAAAGACGTATAATATAATAGTGACATCAGATCCGTACGTAATGTAAGATGCGTTTGGTCTGGACTATATTGTCTATAGTGATTGAAATCAAGGGCGATGAAATATAGGTGACGCTTATGTAATTAATTGGATTTAGATGTATGGTAGTGGTAAACACACGACCACATATATTGATGTACTTAGCCTGACTATGCTGAGGAAGCGATTGACTTACCAACTTACCATCATGGAAACTAAAAGCATCTACACTAAAATGCAATAATTACAGGTTACAGGTATGTCTGTCGGAGTTAAGTGAACATCCCAGTTAATAATATTATAGTAATTTTTTTTTTGGTTGAAAAGGGTTGACAGTTTGCACCCCAAACTTTTTCAAGCTGTTGATGGGAACCACATGTGACACAAAGTCGTCTCAACAATTATTTCAAGGGCCCAAAACAAATGTTTGGGTAAGTTAAGCTAAGGAAATAGATAGTAGTGAATTAAACGAACAAATAGTATGTAAGAGAGCGTAGCAATGATACGCCCCCCTTCCTTGTTCCCGGAAAGAATAGGAATTGTGTAGGACTGGGTAACCGGTTCAAAGTAGTACATACCTAATAATTAATTTAGTTGAGTAAAAAGTTAACTTGTAGAAGCGCGCAAAGAAGTTTACTTTGAAAAACTCTTGTATACACACGGTTAGTATAAATATAGTGGGAAGCCTTTGTTGAATTGAGTTTAAGGGCATTCGCTCATTTGAGAGTAAAGGTATAACCCAATACTTTTATATATATCACCATAGTGACTAAAGCACAGTATGTATATAGTGGAAGCAGTGCAGCATATAGTTGATGATCAATGGCATAACATAATGGTACAAGTGATACCGATGAAGAGATGATATGAGTGAACAGCAGTGAATCAATGATCAGCAGTGGAACAATGATGTGATACCAAAGGTAAGTGGATAGTTAATGTGGTCCAATGTGCAATGTCGTCTATGTCGTCTTGCCCTATGTCGTTCCATTCCGTGACAAAACACCTCAAGATCTTCAATTCCCTTGTCTTACACATCCGCTAAGACTTTGTTTGTTGACTATGTACACCGGTAATACCACCCCGCGCTGTACGACAATCCCAATATGTTACAAGAAACACCACCAAAGACATTATCATTATACGGCCACACCACACTCCTTGTCGCAGGGGTCAATGTCGTGCGATGCATGGAAAAAGTTCGTAATTGATTCGGGTAACCAGCTATTTTGATCTGGTTGTTACCACCCAATTGATACAAACAATCGAAAGGGTATCTCATTGATCCCTTGACATAACCCGCATTGTAATTATATAAATGGTGGTGGCTTCATTTATAATTTTTTGATTAATGATATTTTCAATTCACACCACTGCTTATGCTAAGGGGCCATCTAGTCACCAATCCCATTCCCATTCCCATTCCCATTCCCATATACAACTAATTGCATGCCTACCAGTAAATTTATCCCAGTGCTAAGTACTAACCAACGCTTTTATAGGTCGATCAAGGGATTGTTACTAGGTACGCTCTCAAGAAATCCAACTTTTGTATATAATTCCAATCGTCGACTTCATATATTCAAAAGAGTCTCCGATAACTTCATTCGTGCCAGAATGTCTGAAACAACTACAACTACTACTTCAAATGGTACGGCCGCCGCCTCTTCTGGCGGCTTGAGCCAGTCCACTCCTCCTCCAACAGACTATTCCTCCTTACACAAAGCATTGCCACCACACTTTATAGGTCTTAATACAATTGCTAATGCCGAGCCTAGTGTTGTCACTGATTTCGTCAAATCCCATCAAGGTCATACTGTCATCTCCAAGGTGTTGATCGCTAACAACGGTATTGCCGCAGTTAAGGAAATCAGATCTGTTCGTAAATGGGCTTACGAAACGTTTGGTGATGAAAGAGCCATTCAATTCACTGTTATGGCCACCCCGGAAGATTTAGAAGCTAATGCTGAGTATATCAGAATGGCTGATCAATTTGTTGAAGTCCCTGGTGGTACCAATAACAACAATTATGCCAATGTGGATTTAATTGTTGAAATTGCCGAAAGAACCGATGTTCATGCTGTTTGGGCTGGTTGGGGTCATGCTTCTGAAAACCCATTGTTACCAGAAAGATTGGCAGCTTCTCCTAAAAAGATTGTGTTTATTGGTCCTCCAGGTTCAGCTATGAGATCTTTGGGTGATAAGATTTCTTCTACAATCGTTGCCCAACATGCTAAGGTGCCTTGTATTCCTTGGTCTGGTACTGGTGTTGATGATGTTTTCATTGACGAACAAACTAACTTGGTCAGTGTCACTGATGAAGTTTACCAACAGGGTTGTTGTACTGGCCCAGAAGATGGGTTAATTAAAGCCAAAGAAATTGGGTTCCCCGTTATGATTAAAGCTTCTGAAGGTGGTGGTGGTAAAGGTATTCGTAAAGTTGATAGTGAAGAAAACTTTGTCACCTTATATAATCAAGCTGCCAATGAAATCCCCGGCTCCCCCATTTTCATTATGAAGTTAGCTGGTGATGCCAGACATTTGGAAGTCCAATTGTTGGCTGATGAATATGGTACGAATATCTCTCTTTTCGGTAGAGATTGTTCTGTTCAAAGAAGACATCAAAAGATTATTGAAGAAGCTCCTGTTACCATTGCAAACAAAGATACTTTTAATGCTATGGAAAACGCTGCTGTCAGATTAGGTAAGTTAGTCGGGTATGTTTCTGCTGGTACGGTGGAATACTTGTACTCTCATCTGGAAGATAAGTTTTACTTTTTGGAATTGAACCCAAGATTACAAGTTGAGCATCCTACAACCGAAATGGTTACTGGTGTCAATTTACCTGCTGCACAATTGCAAATTGCTATGGGTATACCAATGCACCGGATTCGTGATATCAGAACCATGTATGGTGTTGATCCTCATACATCTACTGAAATTGATTTTGAATTTAAGTCTGAAGATTCATTGAAGTCACAAAGAAGACCAGTTCCTAAAGGTCATACAACTGCTTGTCGTATTACATCTGAAGATCCTGGTGAAGGTTTCAAACCTTCAGGTGGTACATTACACGAATTGAACTTCCGTTCTTCTTCAAATGTTTGGGGTTACTTTTCTGTTTCCAATCAATCATCCATTCATTCTTTCTCTGATTCTCAATTCGGTCATATCTTTGCTTTTGGTGAAAACCGTCAAGTTTCAAGAAAACATATGGTAGTTGCTTTGAAAGAATTGTCTATCAGAGGTGATTTCAGAACCACAGTTGAATATTTGATTAAATTATTGGAAACTCCAGATTTTGAAGACAACACCATAACAACTGGTTGGTTGGATGAATTAATTACCAAGAAGTTAACTGCTGAAAGACCGGATCCAATTATTGCAGTCTTATGTGGTGCTGTGACTAAGGCTCATATTCAAAATGAAGAAGATAAAAAGGAATACGTTCAATCTTTAGAAAAGGGTCAGGTTCCAGGTAAGAACTTGTTGAAGACAATTTACCCAGTGGAGTTTATCTACGAAGGTTCAAGATACAAGTTCACTGCCACAAAGTCTTCTTCTGATACTTACACCTTATTTTTGAATGGTACCAGAAATGTTGTAGGAGTCAGACCATTATCTGATGGAGGTTTATTGTGTGCTATTGGTGGAAGATCTCATTCCGTTTACTGGAAAGAAGAAACTTCTGCTACCAGAGTTTCTGTTGACGGTAAGACTTGTTTGTTAGAAATTGAAAACGATCCTACTCAATTAAGAACTCCATCTCCTGGTAAGTTGGTCAAATACTTGGTTGAATCTGGTGATCATGTTGTCGCTGGTCAAGCATATGCTGAAGTTGAAGTCATGAAGATGTGTATGCCTTTAATCGCCCAAGAAAATGGTGTGGTCCTGTTGTTAAAACAACCAGGATCCACAGTTAATGCTGGTGATATATTGGCTATTTTGGCCTTGGATGATCCTTCAAAGGTTAAGCACGCTAAACCTTATGAAAATACTTTACCTGACTTGGGTGAACCAACTGTTCAAGGTAACAGACCCGTTCACAAGTTCCAAGCTTGTCATAACATTTTAAAGAATATTTTGAGTGGTTTTGACAACCAAATGATCTTGAATTCTACCATGAAGAGTATTTTGGAAGTCTTGAGAAATAAGGAATTGCCTTACTCTGAATGGCAATTACAAATCTCTGCCTTACACTCTCGGTTGCCTACTAAGTTGAATGATTCTTTGGCTCAATTAATTGAACGTACTGAATCAAGAGGTGCTGAGTTTCCTGCTAGACAAATTTTGAAGTTGATCCAAAAGGCAAGCTCAGAATCTGATGACTTGTTTGGTGCTATTGTTGCTCCTTTGGTCGAGATTGCTACCAAATATCAAAATGGTTTGTTGTCCTATGAATATCAATACATGGCTGATTTGATCAAAGAATACAATGCAGTTGAGTCTTTGTTTAGTGGTGCCAATGTAAGAGAAGAAGATGTGATTTTGAAGCTTAGAGATGAAAATAAGTCTGATTTGGGTAAGGTTGTATCCTTGTCCTTATCTCATTCTCGTGTTTCAGCCAAGAACAACTTGATCTTGGCCATTTTGGAAGAGTATCAAGATAAGATTCAAGCCAACCCAACTATTTCTGGTCCTCTCAGAGAAGAGTTGAAGAAGGTTGTTGAATTGGAAAACAGATCCTCTGCAAAGGTTGCATTGAAGGCCAGAGAAATCTTGATTCAATGTTCTTTACCATCGATCCAAGAAAGATCTGATCAATTGGAACATATTTTGAGATCCTCTGTTTCTGAAACTTCATATGGTGAATTCTACTCTCAACACAGAAACCCTAAGGTTGAGATCATTCAAGAAGTTGTTGATTCTAAGCACACTGTGTTTGATGTTTTGAACCAATTTTTGGTTTCCAATGACGAATGGGTTGCCATTGCAGCAGCAGAAGTTTATGTCAGACGTGCTTACAGAGCCTACACTTTGGGTAAGATCAGCTATGATTTTCAAGATCGTTTGCCAATTGTTGAATGGTCGTTCAAGTTACCAAGCATGCAAACTTTTGAGTTCAATGCTATTCAACAATTAAAGGGAGATTCATCTGCCATGAACAGAGCTGCTTCTGTTTCTGATTTGTCCTTTGTCACAGACAAGAAGGAACTGAAGAACAGATTAGGTGTTTTAGTTCCCTCTAGACATTTAGACGATGCTGATGAAATGCTTACCGTTGCCTTGGAGAAGTTACTGCCAGCTGACGCTATCACCTTCTCCACTCATGGTAAGACTCCGGAATTGTTGAACGTGGTTAATATTGTTGTCACTAGTGTTGATGGTTACATCACTGAGAATGAAATCTTGAACAAGATTCATGATATTTTGACTGAGTTCAAGGAAGATTTGATACAATCTGGTGTTAGAAGAATTACTTTTGTGTTGGCCAATCACGTTGGTACTTACCCCAAGTATTATACTTTCACTGGACCTGAATACGAAGAAAATAAAGTCATTCGTCACATTGAACCAGCCTTGGCTTTCCAATTGGAATTGGGAAGATTGGTCAACTTTGATATCAAGCCTCTTTTCACTGACAATAGAAATATCCATGTCTATGAATGTGTTGGTAAAAATGCTCCATCCGATAAGAGATTCTTTACCAGAGGTATTGTGAGAACAGGAATCATTCGTCCTGACATTTCACTTAGTGAGTACTTGATTTCCGAATCCAACCGTTTGATGTCTGATATTTTAGATGCTTTGGAAATTATTGATACCTCCAACTCTGATTTGAATCATATTTTCATCAATTTCTCCAATGTCTTCAACATTTTACCTCAAGAAGTTGAAGCTGCTTTTGCTTCTTTCTTGGAAAGATTCGGAAGAAGATTGTGGAGATTAAGAGTCACTGGTGCTGAAATTAGAATTGTTTGTACCGATCCTCAATCTGGTGCTTCATTCCCATTACGTGCTATCATTAGTAATGTTTCTGGTTATGTTGTCAAGTCCGAATTGTACATGGAAGTCAAGAACAATAAGGGTGAATGGGTCTTCAAGTCTATTGGCCAACCAGGCTCAATGCATTTGAGACCTATTTCTACTCCTTACCCTGCCAAGGAATCCTTACAACCCAAACGTTACAAGGCTCACAATATGGGGACTACATTTGTCTATGATTTCCCTGAATTGTTCCGTCAAGCCACTATTTCCCAATGGAAAAAGGGTAACAAGAACCCAAAGATTCCAAAGGATGTTTTCACCTCTCTTGAATTGATTCAAGACGATGAAACTGGAGATTTGACTGCTGTCGAAAGGGAGCCTGGCTGGAACAAGATTGGTATGGTCGGTTTCAAGGTTACTGCAAAGACACCCGAATACCCAAGAGGTCGTCAATTTATTATTGTTGCTAATGATATCACCCACAAGATTGGTTCATTTGGTCCTCAAGAAGATAACTACTTTAACAAGTGTACTGAATTAGCTAGGAAGTTAGGTATTCCAAGAATCTATCTTTCTGCTAACTCTGGTGCCAGAATTGGTATTGCCGAAGAATTGGTTCCATTATTCAAGGTTGCCTGGAATGATCCTAATGATCAACAAAAGGGTTTCCAATACTTGTATTTGACCCCGGAAGACAAGAAGGCCATTGATGATTCTGGTAATGGGTCGACCATTGCAACTGAAAGAGTAGTTGAAAATGGTGAAGAAAGATTTGTCATTACTCACATCATCGGTGCTGAAGATGGTTTAGGTGTTGAATGTCTTAAGGGTTCTGGTTTGATTGCTGGTGCAACTTCCAGAGCTTACAAGGATATTTTTACCATCACCTTGGTAACATGTAGATCTGTTGGTATTGGTGCTTACTTGGTCAGATTGGGTCAAAGAGCCATTCAAATTGAGGGCCAGCCTATTATCTTGACTGGTGCTCCTGCTATCAACAAATTGTTGGGTAGAGAAGTTTATTCTTCTAACTTACAATTGGGTGGTACTCAAATTATGTACAGAAATGGTGTTTCCCATTTAACTGCTTCTGATGATTTGGCTGGTGTTGAAAAGATCATGGAATGGATGTCTTATGTTCCTGCTAGTAGGGACATGCCAGTTCCTATTTTGGAATCTGAAGACAAATGGGACAGAGATGTCGAATACATGCCTTCAAAGAGTGAACCATATGATGTTAGATGGATGATTGAAGGTCGTACTTTGGAGAATGGAGATTTCGAATCTGGATTGTTTGATAAGGAATCATTCCAAGAAACATTATCTGGTTGGGCTAAGGGTGTCGTTGTTGGTAGAGCTAGACTTGGTGGTATCCCCATGGGTGTTATTGGTGTTGAAACCAGAGTTGTGGAGAATTTATTCCCTGCTGATCCTGCCAACCCTGATTCAACTGAAGTTATGATTCAAGAAGCTGGTCAAGTTTGGTATCCTAATTCTGCTTTCAAGACTGCTCAAGCCATTAATGATTTCAACAATGGTGAACAATTACCATTGATGATCTTAGCTAACTGGAGAGGGTTCTCTGGTGGTCAAAGAGATATGTACAATGAAGTTCTTAAGTATGGTGCATTCATTGTTGATGCCTTGGTTGATTTCAAACAACCTATTTTCACCTATATTCCTCCTACCGGTGAATTAAGAGGTGGTTCCTGGGTTGTTGTTGATCCTACTATCAATGCCGATATGATGGAAATGTATGCCGACACAGAATCCAGAGGTGGTGTCTTAGAACCAGAAGGTATGGTTGGTATCAAGTTTAGACGTGATAAGTTATTGAGTACCATGTCAAGATTGGATCCCACCTATGCTAATTTGAAGAACCAATTGAATGCCTCTAAGGCAGGATCAGAAGAACATTCTCAAATCTCTGCCAAGTTAGCAGCCCGTGAAAAGGCCTTGATGCCTATTTATGCTCAAATCTCTGTTCAATTTGCTGATTTGCATGACAGAGCTGGTCGTATGGTTGCCAAGGGGGTTATCAAGAAGGAAATCAAATGGCAGGATGCCAGAAGATTCTTTTTCTGGAGATTACGTCGTCGTTTGAATGAAGAGTACGTCTTGAAGTTGATCAGTGGTCAAGTCAAGGACGCTACCAAGTTGGAGAAGGTTGCCAGATTGAAGAGTTGGATGCCAACTATTGATTATGACAATGATGAAGAAGTTAGTAACTGGATTGAACTGAACCACACCAAGTTACAAAAGCGTATTGAAGAATTGAAGGCTGAGTCTTCTAGAAAGAACATCACCAAACTTTTGAAACAAGATGCTTCTGCTGTTGATGCCGTTAAGGATTTTTTGTCTTCACTTTCTGATGAGGAAAGAAGTAAGTTTATAGGCTCTCTTTAGTCACGCGGCAAAACTCACGTGACACAATTGGTTTCTCGCCTGAAAGAGTAATAATTTTGCACCCAAATATTTTTATATACAATTACATATACATATTTTGTTCTTTACATTCTTTACAGTATGTTGTTGATATTTGTAATCTTGATGTCCAACGTATGTCTCGGACTTAACTATTTGGTTTCTCTTAAACCCACCGAAGATTTGGACTCCTTCTTCCTATACGAAGACACTCATTATCGTGAACCCGATCGGATCCGGTCGCTTATTAGCAAGCGGTTCTCTATAGGCAACTTTTCAGCGTTCAGAGGCGAGTTCTCTAAGCTGGTTTTGACTCGGTTGAAGAAGTGTCCGATGGTTGCCGCCATCACACCCGATATTGAAGTCAATGCCTTTGGAAATGTCGTTGTCCAAGATGAAGCGCCCAGACACCTTGCACGGATATCCCAAAGAGATACCTTAGAACCTGGAGATAGTTACTGTTACTACTATGATGATGATCTCCAAGGTCACAAGATCAACGCATATGTTATTGATAGTGGAGTGGAAACAGATCACCAGGAGTTTGACGGTAGAGCCGTATTCGGAATTGATCTTACGCTGGAAGGACCTGGAGATAAGAACGGCCATGGCACTCATGTTGCCGGTACCATTGGATCCAAGACGTACGGAGTTGCAAAAAGGGTTCTGCTTATTGACGTCAAGGCTCTTGATGGTAATGGCATTGGGAGTCTCAGTACAATAATCTCTGGCATTGAATTTGCTGTAAGGCACCGCCAGAATAGTGGTCGACACGGTGTGGCCAATCTTTCTTTGGGGTCCACTAAGAATTCCGTTCTAAACAGTGCGATTAAGGCAGCAGCCGATTCCGGATTGGTGGTGGTAGCAGCTGCTGGAAACTCGAACGAGAACGCGTGCTACACAAGTCCTGCCAGCTCACCGTATGCCATTACCGTGGGGGCCATCGATGATTCCACAGATACCATAGCACCCTTCTCCAATTGGGGAGAATGCGTTGATGTTTTCTCGAGTGGAGTGTATGTATACAGCGTCAATTACCAAGACGCTAAACATCCTCATATCCTTTCCGGTACGTCAATGTCATCTCCTGTAATCGCCGGGATAGTGGCCAATATGCTTAGCGAGGGCATTGAACCGTGGGACATTAAGGATCAGTTGATCAAACGGTCCACCACAGATGTGATACCTAAAAGGTCGTTCCTCTTCCGTCGGAAGACCCCAAATAGAATAGCGTACAGTGGTGAACCAGATTCTGATGAATCAGATGATGAATAGAGTATCTTGTACGTAGGATACTGTACGGTAATACGCTATGATACAGTGTGCGGCTGTACCCATACCCATTCGATTCGCACTATAAAAGGACGCGAATCTTCCCCCTCCCCGATAATATTTATATCTGTTTCCACTATTCTTCTTTACAGTAAAATGGGGTTCACGTCTCATCTGAGGTTCAGTGTGAGACCAGTAGATTCAGATAGCGAAGCCAAACGTATGATGATAGAATGAGAATTGTAGTTATTACGACATACCTGTATACTAACAAAAGTGCCTTTTTGCAACCAGTACTCCAAGGAATTATGAGCAGTAATGTTGTTCCATTAAGTGGCTTCAAAACACCATTTGTCACCTCAAGCAGATGGTCAGATATCAATTACACCGAGGGCCATCTCCATGAAGGTGCCAATGCTACCCGGGCTCCCGGAAATAAGTTTGCTGAGGCCACTGCCTATGAAATGTTTAATAAGGAATATGAACCATATCCTGCTTGGGGACCTCCTAATGAAGTCCCCATATCAAAGAAAGATATAGAGGCAATTTTCATAGATCTTATGGAAATATTTGGGTTCCAAGAAGATAATGTTAAGAACTCCTTTGATTTGATGATGAGATTGCTTGATTCAAGAGCTTCTCGTATGAGTCCAAGTCACGCCTTGAAACTGATCCATGCAGATTATGTATCTGGAATTAACGCCAACTTTAGAAAATGGTATTTTGGTGCCATGCTTGATGTTGATGATGACATTGGGTTTGCTTCTTCTAAATCTTGTAACACAACATTAGAGGAACGAGAAGCTTATTGGGTAAGTAACATGACCAATATTGGTGTCCATGAATGCACTAATCACATAGCGTTGTATATTATGTGTTGGGGAGAAGCTGCAAACATAAGGTTCATGCCTGAATGTCTTTGTTTTATATTCAAATGTTGCTGTGATTCTTATTACTTTATTAAAGAGGAGGGTATATCAAAGCCCTTAAGTAATAGTTTTCTTGATCATACTATCAAACCTTTATATGAATTCTACTATAACCAATGCTATATCACTGTGAATGGGATTCCTCAGAGAAATAACAAAGATCATAAGGATATTATTGGATATGACGATATGAATCAATTGTTCTGGTATAGGAAAGGTTTAGAAAGAATCTGTCTCAGCGAAAATAATACTAAACTTATGAGTTTCCCCCCAAGAGAACGTTACTCAAAGTTGAATAAAGTAGTATGGAAGAAAGCTTTTAGAAAGACTTTTTATGAAAAGAGATCTTGGCTACATGTTATTTCCAATTTTAACAGAATATGGATAATTCATATATCCATGTTTTGGTATTATACAAGTTTCAATGCTCCGTCACTCTATGCTAAAAATTATCGACAAGCGTTTAACAACAAACCCACAACAAAAGCAATTCTCTCCATTATGTCTCTTGGTGGTGCTATTGCTGCTGCTCTTACGTTGTTCTCTGTTATTTGTGAACTCATATTTGTACCTAGGACTTGGCCTGGTGCAAAACCAGTTTTGAAGAGAATTGTTTTCCTCTCAACAATGTTAACTGCAAATTCTCTACCCACTTGGTATTTGCTTTCAGAATCCGATCAGCGGCAAACAGCAACGGAGTTAACCATTGCAACTATCGAATTTGTCTTTTCCATTATTACAGTGGTATATTTAGTTATTACACCCTCTGGACAGCTTTTCAATTCTAATATCGTTGATCACAGAAGAGAAACATTTTCACATAAAAGCTTTGTTTCAAACTTTTACAAGTTAAACGGTAGCAGCAGATTAACATCTGTTGGAATGTGGTGCGGTGTTTTCTTTTCAAAGTTTGTTGAATCCTATTTCTTTTTAACTCTCTCCCTTAGAGATCCAATAAGGGAACTAGGGATGATCAAAATCTCCAAGTGCACAGGTGATTACCTATTCGGAGCTATTTTATGTCAATATCAAGCATGGATATTGCTATTCCTAATCTTAATTACGGATTTGGTGTTATTCTTTCTCGACACATATCTTTGGTACATTGTTTGGAACACAGTTTTCTCCGTTTGCAGATCATTCTATATTGGAGTGTCCATTTGGACACCTTGGAGAAATATCTTCTCTGCTTTACCTAAACGTATATTTTCAAAGATTATTTGTGGGAACCTGAAGAGTATTCGAGCAAAGGTAGCAGTTTCTCAGATATGGAATTCAATTGTCATTGCAATGTACCGTGAACATTTGCTTTCTCTCGAGCACGTTCAAAATTTGATCTACAGAGAAATAAGAATCGAAGGGAGTGAGGACAAAGCATTCTTGAAAGAACCCAACTTCTTTGTTTCTCATGAAGATCAATCCTTGAGTTTTGGTTTGTTTACACAACCTTCTGAAGCACAACGTCGAATCACGTTCTTTGCCCAATCCTTAGCAACACCAATGCCCAGTGTGACTTCCTCTAGTTCAACACCCACCTTTAGTGTATTAATTCCCCATTACGGAGAAAAAATTATACTTGCTTTGAAGGAAATCATAAGAGAAGAAGAGAAATACTCCAACATCACCTTGTTAGAATATTTAAAGCTGTTACACCCCTTAGAGTGGTCCTGCTTCGTGAAAGATACAAAGCTATTAGCGGAAGAATTCGCAACCGATACTTCTTCCACAGGAAACTCAATGGTTGATAATAAACAAGACTTACCTTACTATTGCGTTGGATATAAAGTTGCTACCCCAGAATATATTACTCGAACTAGAATTTGGGCTTCCCTCAGAGCCCAAACTTTGTATCGAACAGTTGCTGGGTTTATGAACTATTCTCGTGCAATAAAGCTTCTTTATGACGTTGAAAATCCACAATACGAAGATGAAGATGACGAATATATACGTCTTGAGAAAGCTGCTGTAATGGCTCTCAGAAAGTTCCGAATCGTTATATCCATGCAAAATATGAAACATTTTGATTCTAATGAAAATGAGAACAAAGAATTCCTCCTAAGAGCATACCCAGAGCTCCAGATTTGTTATTTAGATCACGATATTGATCCTCAGAGTAGTGAATTGGTATATTATAGTTCTTTGATTGACGGAACATGTCTGTTGTCTGAAACAGGAGATCGAGACCCAAAATACAAAATCAGATTGCCAGGAAATCCAATTCTTGGTGACGGTAAGTCTGACAACCAAAATATGGCTATTATCTATACTCGAGGTGAATATCTTCAATTAATTGATGCAAATCAAGATAATTATCTCGAAGAATGTTTGAAAATAAGAAGCGTTTTGAATGAATTTGAAGAAGTTCAACTACCCTTGGATCCAATTGGGCCAGATAACAGTGGGACGGATTATTCTCACCCTGTTGCAATTGTGGGCACCCGAGAATATATATTTTCAGAAAATGTCGGTATCTTAGGTGATGTTGCAGCTGGGAAAGAGCAAACATTTGGAACCCTTTTTGCCAGAACGTTAGCACACGTTGGTGGTAAACTACATTATGGTCATCCCGACTTCTTAAACGTGATCTTCATGACCACAAGGGGTGGATGTTCTAAAGCTCAAAAGGGATTGCATCTTAATGAAGATATCTATGCTGGAATTAATGCAATAACTCGTGGAGGAAGAATCAAACACTGCGAATACATGCAATGCGGCAAGGGAAGAGATTTAGGATTTGGCTCAATTTTAAACTTCTGTACCAAAATAGGAGCGGGTATGGGTGAACAGATGCTATCAAGAGAATACTTCTACTTGAGCAGTGAATTACCCCTTGACCGCTTTCTTTCGTTCTATTATGCACATCCTGGATTTCATATTAACAACTTATTCATCATACTTTCTATTAGTATGCTTTTACTTGTGGGTGTCAATTTATCAGCTTTGGTTTCTGAGTCAGTTATTTGTGAATACGATAGATTCCGCCCAATAACAGATCCCCGAAAACCACCAGGCTGTTACAACCTCATTCCAATTGTTCAATGGCTTGAACGGTCAATTTACTCTATTCTTATTGTATTCTCAATTGCTTTTATTCCACTTGCAGTTCAAGAGTTGACCGAAAGGGGATTTTATAAAGCCATTTCAAGACTTGGGAAACAGTTTGCTTCATTATCACCGACATTTGAAGTGTTTGTATGTCGCATATATGCACAATCTCTTGCTGGAGATATTGCTTCAGGCGGAGCAAAATATATTGCAACAGGACGTGGGTTTGCAACAGTAAGAGTACCATTTTCTATTTTATACTCGAGGTATGCAACCGAAAGTCTTTACTTTGGAGTATTCTGCGGAGTACTAGTACTTTTTTGTTCATTAGTAATGTGGAAATTACCATTGATATACTTCTGGTCAACTGCTGCTGGATTATTGCTTTCACCTTTTATCTTCAACCCCAATCAGTATTCCCCCAATCAGTTTTTGAAAGATTACAAACACTTCCTATTTTGGATCTTTAGTGGGAACTCAAAAGCAAGACTTAACTCATGGTCACAGTTTTCGAAAATGAGACGAGCCAGACAAGTTGGAGTAAAGAGAAGAACTGCCAATATTGATTTAGATATGGCCCACAATGTTAGGGTTTCTAGAATGTTAGCATTCATTACCGATGCAGCACTTCAATCAAGTATTATATTGGGTGTAGGATGTGCTTACCTTTTTGCTAACTCACAGAATGAAATCAGAGGAGCTATGCCTTCAAATTCTGTCTTGAGAATCTTGATAGTCGCATATGGACCCATTGCTGTCAATGTTATCATATTATTGGTTTTCCAGATCATTTCAATGATAACTGGTCCAATAATATCACTCATATTCCCATGGTATCCCTCTATTATTGCGTTCTTTTGCAGAATCTTAGGGTTGTTGTCTCATGTCATTGGGTTTCATCTCCTCTGTTATTTGCAGAACTACGACTTCTCAACCACAATCTTGGGTTTCTTGTTAGCATGTTGTTTGGTGAATCTATTGTTCATCTTCCTTAGAGTTTTGTTGAGTAAAGAATTTAGTCACGATTGCTCGAACAGAGCATGGTGGTCTGGTAAATGGCTTACTTCTGGTCTTGGGTGTCATATTATTACTCAAATACCTCGAGAGTTTCTTTGCAAAGTAATGGAGATGAGTGAGTTCTCGTTGGATTTCACGTTGGGAAATGCCCTATTTTTCATTCAGGTTCCTATCATTTTGATTCCATATGTTGATACCTGGCATTCTCTCATGTTATTTTGGCTCCACCCTAATCAACAACTAAGGCCTCCCATAATAGCCAAAAGGGAAAGACGCAAAGTGTTTTGGAACTTTGTCTTGTGTTCCACTTTATTCTTGTTCATGTTGTTGTTATCAACGAGCATAGTAACCTTTCCTTTGGTATTGGATAAGGCCCTTGATTTTAGCTTTGATGAATACGCACCACCATTTTTGATGGATTTGATGCAACCATATTCGGCGAAGTTAGCAAGGAAAGGTTTGCATGCCAACTTGGTCAAAACCTATTACTAGAAAGTTGGTACAAGTGTGCACCTTGAAGATTCAGAAAAGCTGTACGTGCGAAATGAGCTGAAAGAGTTAAAAATGGATTGTTTCTTTCGCATCTTCCTCAGAAGACTCACAGATCAATAGGAAAATGACCGTTGAGGAGTTGAAAGATGAGATAGACGCAATCAATGCCATATATCCCAATTCAACCCGAGAAATGGCAGAGCAACTTTATGAATGCATTATTCCTGAACATGAGAATTTGGTGATTCAATTAAGTTTCCCTGTTGAATATCCAGACCTGAAACCATGGTGTGTTCAGGCAGTTAGTCATAATCAAGCAAAATACCTGGATGCTTTATACATTGAGAGGAATGTTAATGAAGTTATTGATAGGCTTTTCGTACCTGGAATGGTAGTATTGTACGAACTATTTGAGGAATTGCAAGTATTTTTAGAGAAGTATAATGTTGAGGAGGTGTACCAAAGCAAAGAAACCAGTCCTCAAATACCAGAACTGAACGATAGAACAAGTGAAATAGATGCTCAAGCAAGCAAATTATCTAAACATATGGAGATATTGACCACTGAAGTATATGAACCTACAGCATTGTGGATCAAATCCGAACCCATTCTAGATAGAGGATCTACTTTTATAGCATTTGCCAGAGAGGTAAATTCCGTCGAGGAAGCAAAGGAATATCTTGATGATTTAGTAACAGATAAAAAGATTTCAAGAGCTGCTCATAATATCTCCAGTTGGAGAATCAAGGGGGAGAATGGTGTACAATATCAGGATTGTGATGATGATGGTGAAACGGCTGCTGGAGGTCGTCTTTTACATTTATTAACGGTGCGTATCATTTATTCAAGCTTGCTATGTGAGGTTTATTACAGGCATATCACACTGCTACAAGTCAATTGATCGAACTCCTATCATAACGATGGCTAATCCAATCAACAAGAATATACTAACTTTAGTTTCTAGATGATGAATGCTTGGAACTTGATTGTTGTAGTCAGCAGATGGTTTGGAGGTATTCATATTGGACCTGATAGATTCAAACATATTAACTCTTGTGCTCGTGAAGCAGTATTGAAAGGATCTTTCACCAGTGATTCTGCCCTTAAGATAAATACCGAAGCTACAGGGAAGCTCAAAAAGAAAAAATAACTGAATAAATACTAAGACGAACTTCCAAAAGAGTGCTCTGCATTTGGTGATAATTACGGAGTCCCCTTACTATAAGACTTCTGCTGGGTATTACGTTTAGAACGTTTCTTATCTGCACCCTGATCTACTTGTTTCCGCTTCTTCGAGTTTGCTTCTTTCTGAGGACATGTTTGTTAGTAAAATATTGTTCAACTTGGGGTTAAGAATTGCAGTAACATACCTTTTCATCGTCGAGTGACTCTCGCAAATTATTCAAATCGAGTTTGACCTTGTCTTCTTGTTGACTATTTGTTGTTGATGATGATTGTTGTTGTTCTTTTGGCACAAACGACCGTCTTCCACGTACTAGGGCTTCTGTGCAATCCCCAGAACCAAAGTTCTGAATCGATGCATATCCTATAGAAGTCACCTTGGTATTTTGTCGCAGTGACTTGATGCTCTTGACTATATTTGCGTTGCTCTTGGATGTCCACTCTGAACTGTCCGATGCTTTGGCCGCTTGTTCTCTGGAGATCTCCAAATCGGAGAGCTTGTTTGAGTTTAAAGATGATTTCTGCATGAACTTCATGTTCATTACACGCAGAGACAACCCACTCATTGTATTTTTATTATGCTTTATCTATGATCTATTGGGGATAGCTACTTTGGGTTACCATGATGATAATGTTCATTTAGTATACTAAAGTTCTATTAAGTTGGGGTCGTCCGAGAACCAAAAATATATGATCGAAAATTTTGTGCGATGCTCATCTGCCACCACAGTTAAGGTCTTTGATGTTAATGAGTATAAGCTTGCATTCGATTGTGTTTTATTTTTTGTCTGTCATTGATACAATTAGAGAGTGAAAAATAATCATGAAGTCTGATTTCAAGTTCACCAACTTACTAGGAACAGTTTACAGACAAGGTACACTCATCTTCACAAGCGATGGGCAACGGTTAATCAGTCCCGTTGGGAACAGAGTGAGTTGTTTTGACTTGGTGCAGAACACCTCATTCACATTTTCCTATGAACATCGTCGTAATATTGCATGTGTGGCATTAAACTCTCAGGAAACTTTGATGTTGACTGTGGATACTGATGGCCGAGCAATTTTGGTGAATTTTGTATCAAGACAAGTTCTTCATCACTTTAATTTTGGCGAGTCTGTCACAGAAATCAAGTTCTCTCCTCTGGGAGAATACTTTGCTGTGGCTGCTGGCCGTTTCATACAAGTTTGGAAAGTTCCAGGATTAGAACAAGACAGACAATTCCAACCATTCATACGACACCGCATATACAGTGGTCACTATAATGATGTGATTTCTGTTAACTGGTCAAAAGATTCCCGTTTCTTTATTTCAACAAGTAAGGATATGACCTCTAAAATATGGAGTGTTGATCTGTCCGAAAGAGATGTGCAATTCACAATGGCAGGACACCGTGACTATGTTGTCGGTGCCTTTTTCAATGAATCCCAAGACGTCATTTATACTGTTAGTAAGGATGGTGCTGTATTCCAATGGGAATACACCGTTAAGCCAGGTGATGAAGAGGACGAAGATGAAAGTGATAGTGATAGTGATGAAGAAATGGATAATGGCAACTCAGAAGTGGTAAAACAATCTAAACCCATGAGTTGGCGTATCACCCGTAAAGATTTCCTCCATAGTGATGCAAAGGTTCAAAGTTGTTGTTTCCATAGTGGCAGTCATTTGCTTGTTGTTGGATTGACTAATGGTTCCTTCAGACTTTATGATGTTGGTACAAGTGGTTCTACAGTTGGAGGCAGTGATTTCCAATTGATTCAACAATTGTCGATGGGACAAAACAGCATTGACACTGTCAGCATTAATTCCAGTGGGGAATGGCTTGCATTTGGTCTGAGTGCTTTGGGCCAACTTTTGGTTTATGAATGGATTAGTGAATCATATATTTTGAGACAACAGGGGCATTTTGATACCATGAACAAATGTGTCTACTCACCAGATGGATCTAGAATAGTGACTGCTAGTGATGATGGTAAAATTAAGGTATGGGATGTTGCCAGTGGGTTTTGTCTCTATACTTTCAGTGAACATACATCCAATGTCACTGATCTTGTATTTTCTAAGAAGGGTAATGTGTTATTCAGTTGCTCTCTGGATGGTACAGTTAGAGCATGGGATTTAATTCGGTTCCGTAACTTTAGAGTTCTTACTGCAGCTACAAGAGTACAATTCACTTGTGTGGCTGTCGACCCTAGTGGAGAAATTGTTGTGGCCGGTAGTCAAGATCTGTTTGAAGTTTACGTTTGGTCGGTTCAAACTGGCCAGCTCTTGGATAGTTTACAAGGGCACGAAGGGCCTATTTCATGTGTTAGTTTTGGAGCTGAAAATGGTGTGTTAGCTTCAAGTTCCTGGGATCAAACTGTTAGAGTATGGGATGTTTTCAACCGTGGTGAGCAAGTTAGAAACGAACCCATCAGTGTTGAAAGTGATGTACTTAGCCTTGTTGTTAGACCTGATGGTAAAGAATTGGCTGTGAGTACATTAAATGGACAAATATTGGGTTTTGATATCGATAGTACAAAGGAAAAATGGATGATTGATGTTAAGAGAGATATTCAACAAGGTCGTTATTTGGAGGATCGTTTTGAATCAAAGAATTCTGCAAGAGGAAAGAATTTCACAACCATTAGTTATTCATTTGATGGGTTAAGTTTAATTTGTGGTGGTCGAAATAACACAATTGCCATGTATGACTTGGCCAATCAAGTATTATTACGCAGATTCACAGTTTCTTTGAACATGACTATAAATGGGACACAACAATTGTTGAATTCATCTCGTATAGGGCAAGGTGGAGAAAGCCTTGATTTAATTGACCGTCAAGGTGAAGAAGAAGAATGGATCAACAGACTTGATAATTCATTGCCCGGATCTCATCGTGGAGGCTTGGATGAAAGAAATGTTAGGCCAGAAATTAGAGTCAACAGCATCACATATTCTCCTACCAGTTTATCATTTGCATGTGCCTCTACTGAAGGTTTATTATTGTATGGAGTTGATGATAGTGTTATTTTTGATCCATATGACTTAGACCTTGATGTTACACCCGAACTGATTGGTGAGCTTTTACAAGAGAGAGAGTACTTGCAAGCTATTGTTATGGCCCACCGCTTGAATGAGTGGAATGTTTTGGTACGTGTGTGGGAATCAATATCGTTATCAGATATTGAACTAGTGGCTCAAGGGTTCCCTGTTGTCTATTTAAACCGGATGTTTGGATTTTTGGGCGAGTTATTAGTGAAACGGGAAACCCATCATTTTGAATACGGTTTAGTTTGGATTAAGAGTTTGATCCAATGGCATGGTAAATACATTAACCAGCATAAAGCTATTTTCTCCAGTAATGTCAAGTTACTTCAAAGATGGTTGACTAGAGTTGGGAAGGAGTTGGTTTCTATTAACGAGAAGAATAATTATTTAACTACATTTTTACAAAGTGCCAGTACCAAGGCCAGCGAAAGCAGCACGCAACACCAACAGGAAGAAGAGGAAGATGTCGATGAAGATGACGAAGAAGAAGAAGGTGATGATGATGAAAGTGCGAATGATAGTGAATTTGAAGGATGGTTTGGTGCTGAGGCCAAGACGGGAATAAAACCATTTGCTGAAAGTGAGGATGACAGTGATGATGACGACATCAATATTGATACGTAAGGGGATTGTGAATGAAAGTACGTTGTTATAGAATTATAGTTAAGAGTAGACTATATGGAATAATAGTGTGTTTGCGTAAAAGCTCGGAACAATCTAACCGAAATATTCCGGAATAGTAACGAGTAGATGTACTATTTTGCAATTATGCGCTTAGAAAGGCGAATGTGACACAAAGGTCAGGGAACACTTGCCTATAAGGCTTTGTGACACATTTACCCCACATTTATTACCCATTGCGTGGGGGAAGTGGATATAAATGCGGAAGTAGGTGAGCCGGAAGGTTGGTGTGGTGAGTTAATCCGGTGTAAGGGAACATCAATAAGAGATGGCGGGGTCTAATGTTGGACTAGGGACCCCGCGCTGGTACGAATGAGACTACTTGATTAAGAAATAGAATATTGGTTGCTAACAGCGAGGACTTAAGGGAATGACATCAAAATTTTATTTCTATCACCAAAATAGCTGCTGTACTTTAATTGAACCCTACGATTGTCAAAATTGGAATTTGGGTATGTACTTCAGTCGTTTAAATTGTTCCCGACCGGAAAAAAAGTTTAAATAAACATATGTAAAGACAGTAAAGTATTACTTTTCCGATTCAACTGGAAGTAGCAGACATACATGTATACACACATATACACACATATACACACATATACACACACATATATATATATATGTATGTATGTGGAAATGTGTCGATAATGTAGTGACAGTTATATAATGATAAAGGGACTTTTGCAAAGATGGTATCGGAGAAGTGGATACCGCTTTATAGCCGTTCGTTGAAACCGGCATGCAGAATGGTGGGGTAATGCAGGAGTCTCCTGACGACACCCACGACCCAGCGACGACGAACAGCGAAAACCAGCATTGACCACAATGGTATACAGTACGGCCCTAAAAGTTGGTTTGTTGGTGCGCTAGGGGGAATGGAGCGGACAAAGAAAGATTACATCAGACAAGAGCATAGTGTATAGCTAGGATTGATGACAATTGATATGACTGTGGTCTATATAGCGGATGGGCAATATGCAGTATGGTATTGGGGGAGCTCACCGAAACGATATACTAAACCATTATAGTATAACACAGTAGTCTATAATTGGACTACACTATAGTAACTCATACTGTCCTATACTATCTTATGCTTCACTATATATTACTTTACTTTCTTAGAGTGCAGTAGAGTCTAAAACTCATACTGAATTCTACTCCTATACTGTAATATACTGTAGTAGGATCTCTCCACAATTGTATGAGTATAAATTGTCCAAACGTCCAACCCCCGCGCGAAAATTCGCTATAAATACCCCTCCAATCCCCCCTTGGGTTTTTTCTAAGAGTGAAAGACACCACCAACTGGAGGAGCATACTTTTGTTACTATGACCAGAGACATCAAAAACCACTTACTCTTCGAGGTGGCCACTGAGGTTGCCCACAAAGTGGGAGGGATCTATTCAGTGTTGAAATCCAAAGCTCCTATCACCGTGGCCGAATATAAAGAACGGTATACTTTAATTGGTCCCTTACATGATGAATCTGCTGCCATTGAAGTGGAAGAATTACCTGTGAAAGACCCTAAAATCAAAGCTGCCTTGGATCAAATGAGTGAAAGAGGAATCCGTTGGTTATATGGTAGATGGTTGATTGAAGGAGCCCCAAGAGTTCTTTTGTTTGATATCTGGTCTGCTGCATATAACTTGAATGATTGGAAACTGGATATGTGGAACATTGCCGGAATCCCCACTCCTGATCATGATCAAGAAACTAATGAAGCCATTCTTTTGGGTTATTTGGTGGCTTGGTTTCTTGGAGAATTGACTTATCATGACCAAGAAAGAGCGGTGATTTGTCATTGTCATGAATGGTTGGCTGGTGTTGCCTTACCTTTGTGTCGGAAGCGTAGAATTGATGTCTCCACCGTTTTCACTACTCATGCTACGTTATTGGGAAGATACTTGTGTGCTGGGTCCACCGATTTCTATAATAACTTGTCGAATTTCGATGTTGATGCTGAAGCAGGTAAAAGAGGAATTTATCATCGGTACTGTATTGAAAGATCAGCTACTCATTCTGCTGATGTTTTCACCACTGTTTCTCAAATCACTGCTTATGAATCCGAACATTTGTTAAAGAGAAAACCTGATGGTGTCTTACCCAATGGGTTGAACGTTGTTAAGTTCCAAGCAGTTCATGAATTCCAAAATTTGCATGCTATTAAGAAAGCTAAGATTAATGAATTTGTTAAAGGTCATTTCTATGGTCATTATGACTTTGATTTGGATAATACCTTGTACTTTTTCATTGCAGGTAGATATGAATTCCGTAATAAGGGTTGTGATTTCTTTATTGAATCCTTAGCTCGTTTGAATCATCGTTTGAAGGAAGCTGGTTCTAAAATGACGGTTGTGGCCTTTATCATTATGCCAGGTAAAACTCATTCTTATACTGTGGAAACTTTGAAGGGTCAAGCTGTTGTCAAACAATTAGAAAACACCATTGGTGAAGTTCAAAAGAAGGTTGGTGAACGTTTATTTGAGTATTGTGCTCGTTTCCCCAATACACAACATGCACCAGGTTCAAATGAAGTGCCCTCCATTGATGAATTGATTAAGCCAGCAGACAGAGTCTTGTTGAAGAGAAGAATCTTTGCCTTAAAGAGAGATGGGTTACCTCCAATCGTTACCCATAACATGGCGGATGATAACACCGATCCTATCTTGAACCAAATCCGTCGTGTTAGATTGTTCAACACCCCAGAAGATAGAGTTAAAATTATTTTCCATCCTGAATTCTTGAATGCTAACAATCCAATCTTATCCCTTGATTATGACGAATTTGTTAGAGGTTGTCATTTGGGTGTTTTTCCTTCATATTATGAACCATGGGGTTACACACCTGCTGAATGTACTGTTATGGGTGTTCCATCTATTACTACCAATTTATCAGGATTTGGATGTTATATGGAAGATTTGATTGAAAACACCAATGATTATGGTATTTACATCGTTGATAGAAGAATGAAGGCTGTTGATGAATCTATCAATCAATTGTGTGACTTTATGTTTGATTTTGCTCAAAAAACCAGAAGACAACGTATCAATCAACGTAACAGAACAGAACGTCTTTCTGATTTGTTGGATTGGAAACGTATGGGATTGGAATACATTAAGGCTCGTCAATTGGCTTTGAAGAGATCATATCCAGATAAATTTAAGAATGGATCCAATCCATTCAATAATCTGGAAGCTCTTAAATTGACTAGACCTTTATCAGTTCCTGGATCTCCTCGTAACAAAGGGTTGATGACTCCTGGTGATTTGGGTTCATTACAAGAAGCTCAAGAGAGTTTGAACACTGAAGATTACATTGGATTCAGGTTAGGTCTTGGTCAAAATGGTGATAATGAGGATGAAGATGGAGAAGACTCAGGGTATCCCTTGACATTAAGAGGCAATAGCATTCCTCCACCTGAAGAATAATAACTTTGTTAAAAAATGACTTAGAAAAAGAAAACAAGATTTTCATTTTATAATTTCTGTTGGTTCAATTCACTTAGACGAGCTTGATTACTCGTTTTTACATACATAATGCTATTATTATCATATTAAATTACTATTGTAGGAAATAGGAGAAATTGCCAAATATAGTGAATATAGTTGCATTATTACATAAGCAACAGACAATACCCATTTGGGCTAAACTGAATGTTGAAATCACAACGAAAAAAAAAACTTTCAGAAATTAAAGATATAAGCCAAAGAACTATATATCAATAATACGACTAGTGATAATGGTATGTTAAAAATGTGACGACTCATAATTACTGGCCACTGAATAATTACTAACCAAAAGCAGTTGCCTTTATATTTGTTGATGTCTGCGAAGACCAAGCAGATTTTGATTGAGTTGAAAAATGGAGAGACCTTGAATGGAGATTTGGTCAACTGTGATTCGTGGATGAACATGACATTAAGCAATGTCGTACAAACCAGTTCTCTGGGCAACAAGTTCCTTCAGATCCCGGAGATTTACGTTAGAGGGAACCATATCAAGTTTATGAGAATTCCAGATGAGATCATGGATTATGCTAAGGAACAACAGCAACTCAACCAAGAGCAACGGAACCGGAACTTTAATAAGAGAAGACCCAACTTTAGAGATACTCGAGAAAGAAGACAAAGCCAGGGCAGAGGTGGATACAATAGCAATAACAATAACAATAGCAACAATAACAGCAGTCATAGTAATAATAATGGTGGTGGTAATAATAGTGGACGTAGGAACCAATCAGGGAACTTCCATCGTGGAGTACCACAATCACAATAGGTTTATGTATTATATATTAATATATTATTGGGGTATAATAGAATGTAGTAGTATGGGTAGAGTTGTAAGGTACTCTAGTGTATGATACGTGCATTGACAGGGTAGTATATACAATTTATAATACAATTCGCCGGTGTAAATTTCAGTACAGCGACGTATATTTGAGCATTCGCATAATGTATATTCACCGTATTTTGTTAATGGGTGCAAAAGGTATCAAAGCACTTCTTCTATCACACACTTCTTACTATCACACACTATCGTCTTACTATCACACACTAACGTCTTAATATCTTCTACTCATCTCAATCAACTTTAACATCAATGGAATATGTTCCGATGGATGCTAAAAGTTCTAGTGGTTCTAATTCTAATCTCTTATTTGCCGATTTAGATCTGCCGCCGATCATCAAAAGAGGTCTATTCAGAGGCATGAGCAATACCAGATCGTCCATGTGCTGGAAATGCAAACAAAAGAAGAACGAGTTAATCCCTGATCATTCATGTCAAATGTGTCAAACCATATGTTATGTCAGTTCACCTCTAAGAAACGAACAACAAGACCATACTCATGATGATCTGGACGACCCTGAAAAGGAGTATAGAGATAAGGTTGACAACATTGCTAAAACTCTTCTGAGGCTAATGAAAGATCTACTTCCACATGTTAGTGATAAACCAAATCACAAGCTAATCGAAAGTACATAACTAGTTCCATAATTACTTCCATAATTAGCTCTATAATTAACCCCAGCTCTTTAAATCTTCACGATATGATATTTCATTGATTAACCCATTCAAATTCCGATGTGAATCATCTTCATCATCATTATCACCAGGTTTAACGCCAAACTTCTGAGATAACCGTTCGTTCCAGCCTTCTTTGAAACTATCGGGACTCTCAAAGATATCATTGATACATTGTTCTGGAGGATAATTCAATAGTGTATGAAGCTCAGGGTCCCAAGTACTTTCCAATACCCTCTTATATAAAGTACTAACCAATGTATCCATTATCAACGGTTGTTCAATACTATTGTTAGCAGCAGAAACAGGAGCAGCAGTGGTAGTTTTTGTTGTATTCTTTTGAACTGAGCCATCACTATGGGTGGTTCCATTGCCTCCAGATTGACTACTATGGGTATCGCCTCCTCCAGTAAGAACTTCATTGAAGCCGGAGAATACATTCTTCCGCTCAAATACCGGAACGTTAAACGTTGGAGACGCCAGAGCCTTCTTCGCTCCTAAGGAACTACTGGTTGTAGTAGTTGTTGTTGTTGCCGTTGTGGGTGAACCAGTCAGATTGGACAAATCCTCAACCTGAAGATTGGTATGAAACTCAACATCCGGAGGGATCTCCTTCAACAGAACAGTCACACTAAGAATGGAATTAACCTTGGAATCTCGTAGCAAGTATTTGGACGTCTTGGGTTCTCGGAAGTTAAGATACTCCGAAAGATTAATGTCTACTTTCCCCAATGTGTCATAATGAAGATGATTATATGATTGTGACGACCGCAGCATCAGCAGCTCCGATTGCTTGCTGTTGGGTACCGGAGATGTCCGAGTGTACACTGTGAAATAGGCATGTTTGCTACCAATAAGATTCTCTGACTTCTTAACGGGGAACTTCAAGTTACATGTCACTTTACAGTTGAAAGCACATTTGAAGTTATGGATCTTCCGGAGTCCCGTAGAAACAGATACTCCGGAAGGTGATGATGATGAACTAATTGTAGCAGATGGACCGTTGCCATTAGACAGATCTGAATTCACAGTCGTTTTGTTCCGGGTTAAGGAGAATCCTCGTTTATCACCTATTCTTAATTCTAAACCGCACTTACCACTTAATTGGGGGATATTAGATAATTGGTTAATGGTCATTTCAAGCCTGAATCGGGCCTTATCTGAATGGAGCATGGCGGATAAAAGGAAGTAGTAAACAGTATGTAAATATATGTTTCCCAAGAGTCATAAAGCAATAATGCTTTAATTGAGCCCAACGGTCCAGACCTGTTCCTTAAATAATTTCGACTCCATGCTCACTGGACACGTATTACTTTAATAGGCAAATGTAGACGCAGTACCTGCTTCACTTAAGAATGAAGCCCCTGTATTGATATTCATCGCGACATTTTGGCGAGATCCCGCAATCCTACAATAAACGCGTACTGCACCGCTCAACGTCCCACGACATTTGTGTCCAGTGTCGCGCTGCCCCATTCTGTTTATTGTTTCAGTTCAAAAAGCCTTACACCCCATATCATCAATTACATTACTATTCTTCCTTAACGGAGTTCTTTCTAGCACGACACTTTGAAGCGGAGCCGGAAATCATCCAGTGGGGTTGAAACCGGAGTAGAACCTGACCAAAAGGCTTTAAGCCAATCAGCAATAATAACTCCATCCATCATCTTGTGATAGTACACAAATAATTATTGTTATGGTTGGGCAATTTGACCCAGGAATGGAGAAGGGGTTCCAAAGACTTTCATTGGATATTCCTGTGTCTGTTGATCAATTCCACAAGGTTTACGCGTGTATTGAACAGGTTTTTGGATCTGTTGATCCTACAGATATACTACACAATGATCACAGCAGGAATGATAGTAGTCATAATCTATATGTACCGATTATTGGATCAAATATCATGTTTCCCAGAGAAGCATGGTACAGACCTGAAGTTGGCGTGAAGAATTCCAAGGTTAAAGTGACCCTTTTATCCGATATCATTCGAGTGGTTGAATCTGAATTAGAAGATGGTGCCACTCAAAGTGCAGAGAATGAAGTGTCGTTAGCGTATTTTGAAAAATTATTGGTGGCATTTAAAGTTTACGATATTCCTGAAAGAAGTTCGTTTGACAGTAATACCAATAACAGTAATAGTTTTACTGATAATAGTCTTGATAATATAAGCTCCAAATCGTCCACAGGTGGAAGTACTTGGAGAAGTCAAAGCAATGGCGGACAAACCAATAGTGTTTATTCCTTTAATGAACGAGATGAAGATAAACTCAATGGAACCATTCATTATGTTCTGCTTCCAGAGAATCATCAATATGGAAGACGAAGTTCAGTATTCTCAAAGGAAATATTGAACGGAAAACGAAGGTTACTGTCGTTCCTACTGAATAACAGCAGTAATAATAGCAGTAATGCTGCTCATAACAATGGTGTATCCACTGGTCCTGAACCAATGGAAGAAGAGGAAGACACTAAACGACAACAGGCTTTGTCTAATTTACTTTCGAAAACCAAACTTTATTCCAAAGCTAAGAAGAATCGTGATTCCGCTGGGTCTCAATTGTCTGGTGGTGGAGGTGGGCAAAGATCCAATCGAAATAGCTTTTCAAGTTCTACGCTCCACAAGGTCCAAAGTTCTCAAACGTCACTGATATTAGTTGAATCTGTTTCCTTAGAACGGAGTAGTTCTAACTTCAATAGTGCCATCCCCATCATGACTCCAGCACAGAAACTTGAGGTTCAAAAGTGTAAGAGTGAATATTTGGTAGAGACCAAAAAATTGGTCCAACTTGCAGGATCAATGGCCAGTTCATTGGATAGAGCCAACAAATATTCTCGGTTGATTCGATTCATTATGAAGTTTGTATTCAAGTTCATAATGTATGACATTCATCAAATGCTTTTAGATTATTGCTATGTGAAGGAAGCTGATGTGGTGAAAAGAATGTGCTAAACAAATGTATTATTAATCAGTTGGTCAACTGTATCTGTGTTTTATATGTATTCTGGTTACAATTAATTATAATAATAATATACTAATAATAATATTAATATACTGCTGCTAACAGTTGGCTAACATTTGCAGTATAACACTTAATAACTGTTCATTCTCGCACGCCGCAGCTACTCTTTCCTTATCATTCAACTGCTTATTCACTTGGTTCTCTGATTGGTGGGTTCCTTCCTTAATGAGAATTCTTATTCTGAATCTCGGAGGTAAACACCTCTCAAGCCGTACTCTGATTCCTAACCCAATTAATGTTGCAAGCGAACAGTGTGTGATAGTGGGAGTGATCTTAATCAAGACCTCACTTAAATCTTTGGTCTTGTCTGCTCCTTGAGTAACAGTGATATCTGATAAATTCACTACTGCCAATTGAGCTAATGTTAATGGATGTTCAGGGTCATTAATAGTGGCTATCAAATCAAAGATCTCCTGAGAATCAATATCTTCGTCCTCATCATCATCGTCATCGTATTTATATTCTAATTTATTACCAAGCTCTCCATCATTATCAATATCATCATCTTTACTGGCTTCATCTGCTTCTGAATCGGAATCTAGTGAAAGTCCAAGTATCGTCTCTACCAACTTATCATGAGGACTGGCACTGTTCTTAGTAGACGTGTCTTGTCTTTTAGGTAACTCAGACACATCTAGCACCGTGGGGTTGGCATTAATAGGATCAGACATTGGGTTTGAGGGAAGAGAAGGTGGTAGCATTGGTTACTAATGAGTGCTTATCAACTTTTAGAGACAAAGTAATCACATCACGTGACTGAAAATGTACACGTTCTTTTAATGTGACACCAGGTTCAACAATAGTGGATGAAATGAAAGCGCAGAAGAGTGATGAACGTGGAGGTTAGAATACATGAAGTGAATGAGGACCCAAATCCATGAGAGATAGCATATGAGGCAGTAAGCGAGAAGATAAATGAATCAGAAAAACATGAGGTAATGTGAGTAAGTTATCGTGAGACTGGATGCGAAAAAGAGAAAATTGTAACAGCGAGAAAACTCTTGACTGAGGTGTGAGGAAAGGGCATGGAGGAACTTCATGCGAAAGTGTCCCTGTAGAGCTTCATATAAAGCGGCATTAGAATGAGAAAAGCATTGAGTAGAGTATTAATATTCTTATTAGATTACGATTAGAAATAACAAGAGAGGACCTATGGGATGAATGTGACGAGATTATATATGTACTGAGATTGTATATTGAGACTGTGATTTAAAGAATATGAAGAAATCTTGGGAAAACTGGAAAAAGTAACGTCTATGATTATGAATCATTACGCTTTGAAATACTAAAAAAAGTATACAAATGAAATGTTTATATACTAGTATTTATGGATATTATGAATTAGAGGAAGTGTGGGAAACAGCAACTAATATCGTGCATTGTAAAACTGTAGGGTTTTAGAAGAATTAATAGCTGAAACATTAATCTATGAAGAAGGCACTGAAGAAGAACCATACAGAAAACAAATGAGAGCTACTTCTTATATTTCATATATAATTAAAATTAAAACAACTGCATTAGATATAAATTTTATATAGAATTAGAAAATTAAGAAAAATGTTTAGAATGTATACAAAAGACGGAAGAAGATATACATGTATATAATACTGATAATGAAAGAACAATAAAATTAGGAAACGCTCAAGAATCAGTAGATTTTAGCGAATTTTATATTGAGTGATTATAAATATAATTAATAGTTTTTTTATGTAGCGATTGTAACAAATCACTTAAAGTATTTCCAAATTTAAAGTATACTTATTATATTGTTATATCTTTATATAGAGATTTTGCCCCTAGTTTAAATTACGAGAATAGTGATGATTTGAGAAGATTAGGATTGAGCACACAAGGTAGATTTGAACCAGGAATAGAAGTATATTTTTTAATATATAGTGATCCAGATATTAACGTGAATTCAGTTATTACGCCAATAGCTAATTCATTAAATTTTTGAATCGATATCTTTTACAATCATAATCAAGCTCAAATTCATCTAAATTTAAATGACTCTTTTAGCAGTATCGTAATAAACTTCTTTATCTACATCTACGTATTGCAAAATAGGCTTATCTTTACACACATTTATAATAGGTTTTAGAAGAGCTAAAGGACAAGATCTTTAATAGCTAATAAAATATGGTTTTCAATAAATTCTTCTTCTAATATGCATTATATTAGAATAGACAATAACATATCTATACTGCTTTATTATAGAACTATATTTTTCTATATATTTTATGTTATATGGAACTGGCATAAACTTTAAGAAAGGGATATATTTTTTAGCATAGTTTAATGAAACATCAGGATTTACAGTCACAAATCTAGATAAACTAAGATCAATATTGACATTATTTTCAAATGAATTAATAGCAGACTCAACGTTTTCAACTATATCATCATATTTATTCAATTTAGTGAACCTAGGATTGTTTACATATTCTTTCAGTATATATCCTTCAATATCCTTTATACCCCTTAAAGATAATATATCATGTCTTTTAGCATCAAATAAAATAAGTCCGTTCAAACGAGTCAACGAACTATAGCAAACTGATTCTAATTCAAGAAAATCGAATTTTATTTCAGAATCTCTATCTACATAAGTAGAGGTAACACTACATCCTTTTAATGGTCCTAAAATCAAACAGCGCACGGCATCCAATATCAATACAGTGTCTAAGAGTTATTTCCAATTTTTTAAAAATATTATCTTTGAATAACTCTTTAAATTTGATTAAGTTGCCGTAGTAAGCATACTTATGTAGTAGATAAATATTATTTGGAGTCATAAGCTGATGAATATCATCATATCACATTACATGTTATACTGTTCTTTCTTCAGTACTAAATGTATAGATCTCTTTTATTTATTTTTGGGAGTAGAAGGAGGTTATAGTGACGAATATCTAATTTCTTATGAAGATAATGATAAATTAACCGTAAGATTTCATCTAAGAGACAAAGAAAGAGAAATTAAATCTAAATAAATTGGTAAAGAAGAGTTTTTATATTTATAAATACTTTCTGCAATAAGAATATCGATGTTTTAATTTGTGCCATCGTTACATAATTTAGTACACGGATTTCCAGCTGGATTTCTCTCAGGTTTTTTTCATTTCCTTCAATTCTTTAACTAAATCTATTTTGCCATACATTCTAAGGTCATCAAAGTTTGCTATTAAATCATTTGAAACTGATCGTTTCAAGGTTTCCAGCTTTTTGATAACATCGTTTTTAATCATCTTAGTGTATTTAAAAGTCACTAACGTACGTGTTTCCAATACATTTTTGCTTATGTATAAACCTTCAAAGCGAGGAAATGTAACTATTTCTTTATCTTTTTTCTTCCTATACCTATATGTGATAAAATCCATAATAATCTGGCATTATAGGTCTATATCACCAAAGTCGTGCACCTACCACCTCCAATATATGTATACAAAACGAGCCCCAAGTTTTAGCAGTTAACGATGCTGATATTCCCACAAAACCATGGATAACTACGATTCCCTACTACTACAGCTTGCGGCGCCCTTGGTGTTTGTGGATTTAGAGACTCCGGTGCCGATATCGGAGAAGATCAAACATAATCTCCATCGAAGCATTGCCATCAACAACATAGACACCAGAGTATGGGATAATTGCATTATACTGAATCGTCTAAATCGGGCCAAGTATCGGTTCCAGTACCGAAAATATGAAGCAATAGACTCTAAAGGCAGTTCAAAATTATCTCCGTTCCACCCTGAATCAGATATCTACCCCAATGGGATCATAAGCAGTAAGTGGTTTGAGAAATACATGAAGGATATACCCTTTGCGGTGATAACGGTGTATCAATTGAGTGAGGATCCAGCGCATGATATCAGAATCATTAATGAAATCAACAATAATGGTGGATGCGGTGACTCATTCACTCAGATCTCGGTTCTAGCGTGTAGTCAGCTGAAAGATATGGATAGAATAGACAAGATTAAGCTGGTGATTCATACCAAAATGGTATATTTGATTGACGATTCACAACAATTACCGAAGGATACGGATGTGTTGGTATCTTCATTAATCAACAGTTTAAAACAGTCGAGTCATTCATTTTACAGTGGCTTGGAAACAAGAATCAGAAACCGGAACTCCAAGTTCTATGCCTATCCGAGTGAAATTGACCATATTGACACCAAGATCACCATTTCACCGAAGATCCTTGAGACTCGGAATCTTATCAAACAAGCAATGGTAAGTCAGTTCTCTAATATGCAACATCTTGAACCGTCTATCAAACTACTTGAAGCTGCGTATCAAGCGCAGATAGCTTTGCTTAAACAGCATATCGATGTATTTGAAGACGCTCCTTCTACTCATGACCAGCAATTATATTTCCAACTTCGAACGGCCATTGACATCACTGCTTTCCACATAGTCAGAGCCCATCTTTCATTAGAAGACCCTATAAACGCATTGAAGAAACACCAAGCACACATTATGAATGTTCAGAACGTTGTGAAGACTAAGACTAACGAAAGCAATTGGCAATCTATTCAATATGAATGGCTAGCAGATTTGCTTTCACTTGTACCTGATTCTATAATACAAGCCATTCAACAATATCATCCTTCTTCAAAGAAGGCCGTGGCCAATCAAAAAATGGTCCACTTCTTTGGTGGATTCCAGTTGAAAGATAAGAACATGACCATTATAACCGAATCGGCATTCATCTATTCCAAGTCATATGATTGTTTAAAGAGTCTTACAACCTTACCTGAACCCGAACTGATCTACATGTCTTGCAAAGATTCATCTCTAGGGTTAACCAAAAAGAGAGCGACTCTATTAGAGAATGCATTATCGGCGTTATCTACAAATTCCTTAGAACTGAATGAAGAAGAAGACTATAAACATTTTATTGCATATTTGAACTGGCAAGTTGCCCAAGAGTATTTGCAAATGTCCGACGATACTACTGTATTGGTTAAGGCTTCGAACTTGTTAAAGACAGCTTTAAGCCATTTCCAAGATAATCATTGGAGTCTTGTTAAGGAAAAGATTATTGAAAAGTTGATTGAAATAGGCATAAAACTTGATAGCAACCCTGAACAAGTTGTTCTTTTTACTTTAAAGCTTTTACGTATGAAAAACCTTTTTTCAATCACCAAACACTTTGAATTTCAATTCCCCTCAGAATTCACTATGGATATAAATGTGCCTTATTTCGACACAACTGTCTTACTAGCTCCTCAATTTGGAGCAAAAGACATTAGAATTAATGATGTGTGCTTTACCCAAATAGAATTAAAGCCCACCATTCATAGGAACACTTTTCACCGACTTTTCCCTGGTTCAGAATACTCTTTGGTTATTAATCAACTTGATGTTGAATACACTCGAGTAGATGGGAGAAGAACTGGAACCAAATCGTTTCCTTCAATTACGTTGAACCATGATCCAACACGTGAACTGTTAAAGGTGACCCAAGTTGATGATTCAAATGAATTAAACCTTTCATTTGACGGAATGGAGAACAAAGTGATTTTATACTCACAAGAAGCTGATTGTGTGGGTCATCATAAGATTCAAACATTAAGATTCCAAAGTACTTTGGTTATTAAGAATGAGAAATTCGTCTTAATATTGCATTCATCATGGGAGGATAATTTGGATCAAATAAACCGGACCAACCAGCTTGTATCGACCAATTTCTATCAGCTGAAAGCTCTTCATCCGACAAAGCTAAGACTTAATGGAAGAATGCCTCACACTATTAAAATATCACCATTGGTTCCTGATGTGACAATTGATTGGAACAACCAAGAATTGTCCAATATCACCATTGGAGAAAAGGTTGAAATCCCCTTGGCTATTGAATATAAAAAGCCACACAAACATGCATATAACAGTATCAAACTTCAAGCTAATGTTGGAGTTCTGGATTCCAATAGTCGATTATCCACCAGATCTTACTGGGAAGGGTTTAAAGATGACGAATCGATTCCATTAGATGTTGGACACACTAATGTTCGATTATTTATTTCATTAATTGGGCCTTCAGAAGTTACCGACAACTCTTCTTCCGTGGAGGAAGTTACCATTAATTTGAAAGTACTAATTGTGGATGAGGAGGAAACTGATGAAGCTGATGTAGCTGATGAATTAATTAATGATAGTGGATATGATTTGAGTGTTGTTGTTGAGCCTATTTCAATGGTATTTGACATTAAAACATATGGTTTACCCATAATTTCCAGTCCGTTCAATGCCAAGTTCGTCATTCTACCAAGATACAGATCAGAGCCTGGGTTTAACGATATGCCTGTTCCTTTCATACTTGATGACCATGCACATGATTCTAAGAGTAGTTATTCAATGCCAGCAGTGACCAGGGTTTGGCTTGGAAGTCTTTCGCTTTTGGAACCAAAGCTTAAGAATATCAAAATTGATGACGTCAAGTTCTCCATGACTACCTCTAACCAAGACATGATGATTTCAAAACAAGAACAGAACAACAACAATATGTCAATGTTTACAGAACTCTTCTCCACAAAGAGTAAGATGGGCTTTTCACATCGGAATGTTATGATACTGACCAATGCTACATTGAAGTATCATAGACTGCAAACACCTAACATTACCAATGAATATACCACCCGAAATTGGGATATCTTACTCCCATTATCTGACCCCAGAGTTTTGGTTACCTTGACTAACGTTAACAAGACTTTGAATACTGTTACTTTGAAATATATCATCGAAAACCCATCTCCACGGGTGTTCACATTCAATACCGAGTTGCAATTGGACGAATTGTCTTCTTCATCATGGACACTAGACGAAGAACTGCTGCTGCTGCCTCCATTGAAGCAATTTGAAATGCCAGTGATGCCTTTCAATAGACATGTTGTTGAGTTCAAAGCCAGATATAATGATTTCAAACATAATCTAACACCCCTACCTTTGTTTAAAGTGTACGATGTTCACTATCATGTTTGGTTACCTACACTTTCGGTTGACTCCAATCTATTCATCTACAACAAGAGACTACATTGGCAGATTAATGGCCACAGTTAAAGTATGGCATTGACAGTACTTACTACTTAGTTGACACCCAACAATTCAACATCAAAGACCAAATTGGCTTGAGGTGGGATCACACCAGGGTAACCTCTTTCACCATAACCATCTTGGTAACCAATGTTCAATCTAGCAGTAGATCCAACAGACAATTGAGGAATACCCCAATCCCATCCCTTGATCACCTGACCAACACCAATGGTACATTGGAATGGCTTACCTCTATCACGGGAAGAGTCAAACTTCTTACCGTTTTCCAAAGTACCAACATAATGGATGGTAACCAAATCACCTGGCTTGGGGAAGGTTTTTCCGTCACCTTCTTGAAGAATTTCAACCTTAGTGTGTTGAGCAGCGGACATTGCGGAGTAGAATCTTAATCTGGGAGTAGTTCTGAAGACAGGGGTTCTGATAAAACAGGTTCTGAGCATCAATTGAGTTAAAAGAAGAAGAAAGGATTTAACTTAATATCGCCAATGTCCAAATTTGATCATCATCATTTGGCGGAGTCGGAAGTGGAATATGGCCTCGGAAAACGGTGAAATTACCCTCGGATATCAGTTCGGGATGCATTCCAAGAGTATAGTGATAACTAGAGAGTATTACTAAATGTGATCGTCGACAATGTAATATTAACAGCGTAACATTAGGAGTACGAAACTAACAGAGTAGCATCAACAATGCAACTTTAACGGTGTGACTTCATTATCTTTGTCCTGGCAAGTATTGTATTCCGAACCGCGCTACCGTATCCGTGCCTCTTTAAGAGATAAAGACATTAGACCAACTGTTTATCGCCAATACACCCAACCATTGCCGAAAAATGGCACCTTCATCGTTAGTTAAGGTGGAAATAGATCGAGATGACACCGGAGGAACATTTACCAATTATGATATTTTAAAGGGAACTGTCAGACTCACTGTAACCGGGGCCTTATCACTTAACTATATCCAAGTGAAGTTAGAAGGGGTATCTACGTCAGTATTGATGATCCCCAAGTTTAAGAAGGGTAGAAGAGAAAAGGATAAGCCCATTCAAGATCAACATCGGGTTTTGTACGATACTGTTATGGTGTTTCCGCCTAAGAATATTCGAGACGTTTCCAATGCCAAAGAGTTCACTTTAACTCCTGGTCAATATGAATATCCGTTTGAATTCAAGATGCCCTTGGAAAGCTCATGTGTTAAGATGGTAGGTATCACCAATAAGGTTGCTTTCAACTCCAAGAGTATTATTTTCAACAACAATATGTCAGATAATTTTAATGGCCCTGTTAAATTGGGGATGTCACTCATGAATAATCAAATTATAGAGTCACCTAATAATGTTACGAGTCATAATCAACAGTATCATATTGTGACTCAATTGCCTCCGTCTCTTAGTGGGATGGATGAGATGGCCAGTGTTAAGTACTTTGTTAAGGTTACTTGTAAACGGTCACTGCTCTTCTCCATTAACTTACGTGCATTAGATCCCTTCATTTTTCTTCCTTTGGATATGGATAGTCACAACCGACCAATTATTCCTGGGAGAAGCTACGAGGAGTATAGAGAAGTTTTTGTACGGAAGCTGACGGTGTTCAGAGAAAGATTACCGGAGATAGTTGGGGTTAGAATGCAATCTAAGTCTTCCAAGAGTAAGGCACAACAGCAACAGCAACAACAACATTTTACAGCTGCAAGGAAACCTTCATTTATTCAAAGGCTATTGGGAGCTTATCAATATCCATTTGACGCAACATCTTCATCGTCTTCATCGTCTTCATTATCAATGTCATCTTCTTCTCCTCATCATCATCAACAACATGTTGGAGTTGAAGCCAAAGACGTTCCCTTTTCCTTTGAGGCTCGGTTCAGACAACCAGCCTTCTTGATCCCTAACAAGCCTCCTTCGTTCCGTCTTTATATCTTATCTCCTTATCATCCAGCGAGATACTCCTTAGGGCAATATGGCAAGCCAGAAGAGAGCAATGGGTTGGGAGTCATTTACTTGCAATCGCTTGTGGTTACAATTGTTTCCGAAACTATTGCGTCTGCGGTGGAAAACAGTAATGGCGAACCAGAACTCCACAAGTGCTATAAAGAAGAGATCATTCCTGTTTGTCACAATTCATATATGAATATGAAGTTTGACTTGATGAATGCCAAAGCTCCAAGAAACACGGCTACTACTACGACCACCAACACAAGCACAACCACCAACAATCAAGATGTTAAATATGAACTTGAGATTCCTAGAAAGTTGTTTGCTAATGCCGTTCTACCTGATTTCATGGCTCCTTCGTTCAAAACTTGCAATATCACTAGAAGATACCATTTACGACTTTCTGCTGGCTTCTCTGCAGATAAAATAGATCACCACAAAGACAACAACAGTAATAAGATCAAATTAATTGACCTTGAATACCAGAATATAAAGATTTTAAGTGGACTCTTCTTATCAGCATTGAACTCCAAAAAGAACAACTCAAGAACAAATAGTCAGCTTTCCATTGGCCAGCAAAATGGGAGTCAAACTGGTGGAAGTCAAACTGGCGGAAGTCAATCACCTCCACCTCCAGATTTACCTACAAGACCCTCACCTCAACTGTCAAACAAATCTGACACTGGCGAGCTTCCAACCTATAGTGATGTCATGAAAGAACAATCTCTTCAGAATGAGCTGGAACACATGGAAGCTCGTAGAAGATACCAACAACATGAGCAATATTATAACAATCTTGAGTAATGCTACAGCTACTGCTTATAGCCTTTACAACGTCATTGGTTCACAAGGGACGGTACCCCAGAACAGAACCCTTAGGCTTTGTGTAACCCTCGGACCGATCGGTCGTGCGCGGTTCCAATCACCAACCAACCCCCGTGAAAAATTTGTACCTTGAGATTTAAAGTTGCCGTTGAGTTTATTGCTACACTTCTTTAAACCACTTTACAAATAAGATGAGTTTGGACCATTCATCGGGGTTCTTTGCTCGGAACAAAACGGCCATTGCGCTTACGGCCTTGGCCGGTGTTTCTGCCGCCGGAGCTTACTATTACTACACTCAAGTTCAAGGTGACAGTGATTCAACCAGTGAAGGTAGTTCTAAACTGAAAAAGAAGAAGAAGAAGTCAAAGTCAACAAAGGGGGGGGATTCTGAAGAATCTTCTTCTAATGGGGGAGCAAAGAAATCTTCCAATGGTCCAGTTACCAAATTGTATCCTGTTGATTCTAAAGGGTTACCAGCTTTAACTTCTGAAATCATTGAAGGATTATCGGAATCTGACAAAAAGGATTGGGCTGCAGCATTGAAAGAGGATGGTAATGGGTTTTTCAAGGAAAAGAAGTACACAGAGGCTATTGCCTTTTACACTGGTGCTTTGGAATTGAAAATTGATCCTGTTTTCTATTCAAATAGATCTGCTTGTTATTCTGCTTTAAGTGATCATGAAAATGTCATTAAGGATACTACTGAAGCTATAAAACTTAAGCCTGATTACACCAAATGCCTTTTACGTCGTGCTACTTCCTATGAAATATTGGAAAACTATCCTGAAGCTATGTTTGATTTAACCAAATTGACTGTTTATGGTGGATTTTCAAACAAGTCAGTGGAACAAGTATTGGAAAGAGTATTAAAAAAGCATTCTATGAAGATTGTTGAAGAAAATATGAAGAATGTCACTTTGGAATTACCATCAGCTTCCACCATGAGCTCATTCTTTAGTGCCTTTGTTTCTGAATATACCCCTGAAGGAATCAATGAAGAATCTGAAGGTGCTGATAAGTTTTTGTTTGATGCTTTGGCCCAAGTTTACACAGATACTGTTGAAGGCTATGAAGAAGGTAACAAGTTATTCAACAAGGCAGTTGAAGCTTATAATGTTGAAGAATTAACTAAGGAATCTCCAGAAGCTTCTAAGGCTGCTATTGCTTTGGAATATAGGGCTACTTTTAACTTTTTGAAAAATGATTCTGCTAGTGCCACTGTTGATATTGAAAGAGCTATTACCTTGAAGGCAAGAGCTAGAACTTATGTCCTTAGAGCATTATTGAATGCTGATAAATCTTCTTATGCTGATGCTATGGGAGATTTTGAAACTGCTCAAAAGATAGATGCTGAATCTCCTGATATTTATTACCACTTGGGTCAATTATATTATTTAACTGGAGAATTAGAAAAGGCAAAGACCAATTTCCTTAAAGCTAAGGAATTGAATCCTCAAAATGTTTATGCTTATGTTCAATTGGCATGTATTACTTACAGATCTGGTAAGTTTGAAGATGCAGAAGAAGAATTTGCTACTGCCAAGCTTAAGTTTGCTACATCTCCCGTTATCCCCAATTACTTTGGTGAAATCTTAACTGATCATGGTGATATTAAGGGAGCTTATAAGCAATTTGATACTGCTGCTAGATTACAACAAGTATTACCCACTTATACTGTTGGAGCTTTACCATTGATCAACAAGGCAAGTTTATTGGTCAAAGAATCACCCGATAAATTAAATGAAGCTGGTGCTTTATTGGAACAAGCTTGTGACTTAGATGCCAAGTCCGAATTGGCCAAGATCTCATTGGCTCAAATCAAATTACAAAATGAAGACGTTGATGCTGCTATTCCCTTGTTTGAACAAGCCAGTAAATTGGCAAGAACTTTTGAAGAAAAGGTTCAAGCCACTTCGTTTGCTGAAGCCACAAAAATGCAAAAGAGAATTAAAGCTGATCCAGAAATCAGCAAAAAAATGGAAGAATTAATGCGTCAAAATGGCCTTGCTTAAAGAACCACCTCCCTCTTATTGTTGTTTTGTATATATTTTATCTCCTCCATTCTTATAAAGAACCATATATGAATGTTGTATGTGTGTAGTTTATATTCTTTGGTTGTATGCAGGTGACGATCACAAGAAGAAGTATATAAGGAGGTTCAGATCCCCCCAGTGAAAACAAATACCTTCGTACTCTGCTGCACAAATAATATTCTATGCTAATAATATTTTAAACGTATATTTACTACACCACTGTTGTGTGCATTACAGTATCTATTGTGTATCACAGTAACTGTACCCTGTTGTAGTTTCCAGTAACATGAAAGCTTGGATAAGGTCTGTAGTGGCATCTCCCAAACTAAGTCATTATGATCCTCATCTGCATACTGAATTAGACCTATCATATATTACTCCCAGGTTGATTGTGTGTTCTGGCCCGGTATCTGATTGGCTTCATACTTGGTACCGGTACCATGTAACTGAACTAGTTGAATTCTTAGATACCCATCACCCCAATAACTGGCACATGTGGAACTTTAGAGGTGAAGGGTCGGGGTATTCTGATTCTCAAGTGCGTGATCAAGTATCTCATTATCCGTTCCCCGACCATCAAATCCCTCCGTTAACTGTGATATCTGAATGCACTACGGAGATTGATCAATGGCTCCGGAAATCTCCAGATACGGTGGCAGTTTTGCATTGTAAGGCAGGGAAGGGACGTAGCGGAACATTATGTTGTGCTTATTTACTAATGGGAGATCCAGCCGTTAGCGGGCTACAATTACCATCTACCAATTTAACTGTTGATAATGTGGTGGCAGAATATACAGCCAAACGAATGCGTAAACAATGTGGATCAGGGATCAGTATCAAAAGTCAACTTCGATATTTAAGGTATTGGAACAAATACTTAATGGACCCACCGGAACAACCACTAACCACCAGTGTGAAGATAACTAGAATAGTGCTCCATGATATGGCACCTCTGGTGAAAGTGCAAATCCAGTCATATGTAGAAACCAAAGGTACTTACTGCATTCACAATAACAGTACATTTACAATGGGGAAAGAAGTGAGGGAGTTGGAAATAGATCAAGTTATGGATACACCAGATATACGGATTCTTATTGATGACTATGCTTCTTTCTGGTTTAATGTTAACTTTGAACAACTGGGCACCGCATTTGAATGGACTCAGTTTGATGGGTTCAAAGGTACTGGATACAAAGGAGTTGCAAGTTTCCATGAAATGATATTATATTGGCAATAATTATATGCTATAGATGCTACTACTACGGTTAACTACCCTTCTTTAACCCCCCCTTTTTTGGATATCGATTTCAAGCCAAACTTCTCGAAGATGCTTTCGTACTTCATCATAATGAATAGGATTTCTCTTCAACTTATGAAGAGAATTCTTCCCCAAAGTATACGGTTTTGTTAATCTGATTTCATTTTTGATGACAATATCATTCTCCTGCCATCGAACACCATCAACCCCCCATTTTTCCACCAATTTTTCAAACAATAAATGGGCATTGGTAGTTGCCTTAGGATTAGTACTATTCCCATAGACAATGATGGCTTCATTCAATTTCTTTTGGAATTGATCAACGTTAACCTTTGCGAAGCCACTCGAGGTCATTTGATTCCCAGTGGTTTGCCTGTTGAGAGATCCTAACACCTGCAACAGCTTGATGAACTGAGTGTTTATGAATCTATAATTATCTTCAGTCCGATCTTTATTAGCTGACGTTCGCAACACTAGGATATCATCGGCATAAGTGTAAATGAACCCTGTGATGGTGGCATCTAGATTTGTGGTGATCTTCACCTTAAGGTTGATGACTTGAGATAAAGAATGGGCCAGCATTATTGCTGTGGAAGAGTAACGAAGAAGTAAATGGGATTGGTAATAAACGTAGTTGTTTGGAAAGTTTTCTTGTCGGAAATGCTGAGATCCGGGGGTATATCCGGGGATACAATGGTTAAGATGAGATATACATATAAGCTGTATATTATAGCATGAACTATGGTATGCCCTATGGTGTACACTATGCTATATACTATTGTATAAATGCTATTGTATAAATACTATTGTATAAATGCTGTTGTATATACCGTGATGTTTATTACATTAGTGTTCCCATTTGTCCTGCACGTGGAGGTGTACGGGTGTCTGGATCAAAATAAGCGATAATCACAGCTGCAAACACCAGACAACAATGAGCTCTCCTCCTTTAACTATGACCATGCAGAATGATGAAGAAATTCTGATTGACCAATTGGAAGACCAATTGATAGACCATCCAGACGCGTCTACGCAACTATTCCTTGATGCGTCGCTCGATAAAGCATTCCAAACCAAACTTAATGCCAGAGCAGAAGAATTATCTACCCGAGAAAGTGATCAACAGAACGATCATATATCAAATTCCACCAATGAAATCAATGAAGATAACTTCAAGTTCGATAAGACGGGATATCCGTATTTAGTAACACGATCACATTTACAATACGAGCATTTTGAGTATCAGGATCTTGACGTTGAACTTTCAGAATGGTTTGTTTTTAACGACTACCAGATGTTTGGGGGGTTTGTTAGTTTGGTGTGTCCTGAATCAGCCAATGAAGATCAGCAATTGAGTGAAGCCATTAAGGACTTAGAAGCGTCAAAGGAAATGTTCGAGTCTCAACTGTTGGGTAGAGCTACTAGAAGATTACTCTATTACTCCTTTGGCAAATATGATATATGTCAAGATCGATATGAGCAGTTGACATTGATAGAGCAGAACAACTTGAAGCTTTATCAGATGGGAATAGTTAAGCCATTGGTGCGATTAATCAAGAAGTTTCTCGAGTCAAGACTTGATGATAATGGTACTAGTAAGGGGAAACCATTCACTATAAAGGAACAAAAGGTCTTATTTCAACTTTTAACGTTATTATATTTCCTATTGAATGTATTCTTATTCAATAAGGATTTGGTGGAATATTTGGAATTGAGATCTGTGTTATCAGATTCCAATCTTATAACGTTAATTGTTAGATTTATGGATTATTGGAAACTTCATCCTAATCCTACTTATAGATTACGGAATTTAATATTCCTATTATGGAAACTATTACTTATTGAAATGGGTGATATGGAGGATTTAAAGAAGGCAGATGCCTTTTTGGTTCAATTGCATAATATTAAGAATAAACAAGATAAAACAGATGAAAAAAGGAAACTCATCTGTTCACCTTTAGATTACTTTTCTTTTAAAGAAGATTTATTGGATAAGTATCCTCTACTTGATTGTCAAATTAAGTCGGAACAAGAACAAAAACCCAAAGGTCTGTCTGATTTGTCAGAACTTAATAAGAAGTTTGAACAATTAATGGCTATAAATGATCAATGCTCCTCAATATCCAATTATATTGATTATCCTCGAACAAACAAAACCCATTCTGTTTTAAGTCAGTTGCCTCAACAAAATATCCATCTTTCAACTCCCATGCCATCCCCATCGATAGAACCGAGTGAATTCATGAGTGGTGGAGAAAAGATTCGAAAGTCATATCAAGTAAACCAAAGTATTCCATTTATTTATCCTCAAACCACAGATGATATTGAAGTCCCCTTGGCCATTAAAGAAGCTGATGAGATCTTGAAAGCCAATATTTACGATAGTTATTCCGATAAAAGACTTTGGAATGAAAGACAGAAGTTCATGTCACAAGAAAGAGGGTATATTAATCAATATAAGAATGCTAAAGATTATGATGAATTTGAATTTGATTATAATGAAGGTCTCTATAAGGAATACCCTCGGAATAAATTTGAAATCAGTTCTATTTTAAATGTGGAAAAGTTTTATGATGAGAATCTTCATCAATTGCATAGTTTAATTGAAGTTTTATTAGAAACTTTAAAATCCAATGATTTGGATTTGAATTTGAATTATTTTGAATGGGAATTGGGGTCCAATTATCAACAAAATAGAAGCATTGAATTTGATGAAAGTGCCAGGCAAAGAGTTAATTTTGTTATGATGCAACAATTGGAAGTTTATCAGCTGAAAGAATTGATATTAAAAGTTAGTTGCAATATTATTATCTTATTATTACGATGGTTTAAAGTCAACCATATTCTTAAGGCTTATTATTTGCTGACGATTTTATTTGATCAACAATTTTTGTCCACATCATTAGATTATTTGGGAAGAAGTTTTAATAATTCCAATTTACAGGCACAAGACCCCACCAAGGAAGAAGACCATAATAATAATATTTCAACCAGTGCCAATAATGCCACTAAAGATGATTTAACAGAATACCAAAAGTTAATCAATGAGAACAAGTTAATGAACCCTTCAATTGAATTAAAGAAGTTTGAATTCTTTAATAATTGCCACAATAAAACAACGGAAACTGAATCATTTGAATTGATCAATAAAACTTATATTCTGACATTACCCCGAGTTATTGATAAAGATAACATTAATAACATTTTCATTACCAAATATAATAAGAATTTCTGTTCCATTTTGGTGAACTTGATGAATATCACCAATAAAGTGCTTATCAAGGGGATTACTCAACGAATCTTCAGTATTAATGAATTGAAACCTTCAGAACTTTTCAAAATGTTACTTTTGAATTATGATAATGAACATTTGAATAAACCAACCCTCAAGACTTTAAAGAAATTAGTACCTTATCAAGGCCGGAAATGGAAATCCATGAATATGGATTTGATCTCATTAATATATCTTAATTTGAGATTATCACTTAAAGATAATTGGTTAAGTGGGAAGGACTTGGAAACTGATTACAATAAGAGTTTTGATCAAGAAGTGGCTTTACGGTGTATGCTACAATTTTACAATATGAGAAAGTATCCTAAAAGAATGGAACATATGGGGTATACACTAGAATTTGATGGTATACCTGACCTATCAATTTAGAGAAGGAACTTGGAACAGAGTTGGAACCGAATCAGAGCTACAAGTTATTAAGAGACTCAAGCCCATATTATATAACGATATATATTGTGCCGTGCACTACCTTCTTGCTCTATTAGTACTAATATTATTATACCCCCATTACGATAAATAGACGCAATATCACTACAGCCAGGCCAAGTGTCATCATTTTATATAGTAAACTGTACTATTGTATACTACTATTTTCTAAGGTACATACATATATATAGGTTAATATTGGATTATGTACTGACTTCATACTGTTTCAAGAGGTCGTGCACATCCCACTGTAACGTTGGGAGGATAAAAATTTTCCATAGTAAAGCAACACCACCAGCAACCCACATAGTCTCCATTATTTACACAGTGCAATACAATGGTCAAGATCGTCACAGTTGAAGAAGGAATCGAAGGTGCAGTTGAAGTGCCTGTAGTTGAGAAGGTCGGAGTGGAAGGAGAAGGCGAGACATTTTCCGATAGCGAAAGTGAAAGTGAAAGTGACTTTGAAGATGATTTCGATATTGAAAATGAATCAATCTACGACAGAATTGTTGCTTTAAAGGATATCATTCCTCCACAACACAGATCCACTATTGTGTCGACCACCGAGAGTGTTTACGGGATGATTGGGTCCACTTTAAGAAACAGTGGTAATGCTTTGTGGGTTGTATCATCATCATTATTATTATTAGGAGTTCCATTATCATTAGCCATTTTATCCGAGACTCAATTACAAGAGATGGAAAGAGAAATGAAGTTACAACAAGCTGCACAAGATCTCAGTGCCATCGATGGTGCTAAAGCTTAATCGGTCTTTATTTAGTCTTGTATATAATAATCTATTGATTCTTTGGTTTCTTATGTTTGATAGTCAAGGCATAGATATCCAAATAAGTTGTAATTTCATGGATGATCTCAAACACAAATCCCATGTGGATCATCACCGTTAGCACCCAGCCGAACCACGTGACATAGAAGGAAACAGTCGAAGTATTGAAATCAAAACCATAAATTAAAACTTGACTAATCACCAATTGTACACTGGGGATAAGCATAGCAGTATTAAAGTAGGGGAACCCTTGTAGAGTCAAATGAGCCAAGATAATTCGTCCTACACAAAAGGCCATGGTTGACCCAATGGATAACACCAAGGGGATACCATTTGCACTCAAGATTTCAGGACGATAAGTCACCAATGCACCAATGGAGAAGTAGTAGAGGAAGAATGGGGCTAACCCTTTAACTGCTTGTTCACTTTCATACTTGATTTTCAACCCGTCTTTGGGGAACTTTTTCTCGTAGTAATGATTAACATTCTTCAAAGCCAGGGCGATATTGAAATACAATGAGATCAACCCCAATACAATGTACGCGGTTTTCAAGTCGACGGTGATATGATTGGTTGTACCGGCAATGGTGATGTCTTTATCAAATAATTTATAGGAGAACATTTGCGGACCGAAAATGCCCGTCAAAATAAATACTCCACAAATCATCAAGATTCCTTCGACGGGACCACTGAACGCACTCAAGTATAGCGTATGGGTATGGTATTCTTCCCAAGTAGATAAATAAAAGTTACAGATGGTTGAGAATTGTGTCAAGAGTAATAATTTCCCATATCCAAACTGTAATACACTAGCAAAGATAATTGACCCCAAGGTAGTGTTGATAGCATCAATTGAGTGATCAAATAATTCTCCTAGTGGACCACTTTGTCCAGTACGACGAGCATGGCATCCATCGCATCCATCAAAAGTCTGATACATAAATAGCCCAAACGCATAGAAGAAATAGCACCATGAGGGCACTTGCTTGTCTAAAGTTGGATTATAGTAGAAAACAACTGCCAAATTCATCAAGATGAATCCTAAACCTAACAAAGTAATTAAATTAGGAGCCATTGATTGGGGGAACACTAGAACAAATGTATTCCACCATTTCTTTAAAATGTACTTGGAAATTAAAGAATGATCTTCAGAAGAATACTTATATTTCTTCAAGTTAGCCAACTTGTCTTCAGGTATAAAGTTCCCCATGGTTGATGATAGAAAAGGGTTGTCCTATAATTTTTTACAACAATTGGCTTGTGCTTTATATACGTGCACCTGAAATTTGCACCAGAACGGCTAATATGGTAGCGCACATGATCACGTGGGCAAACGACCATTGACTCAAGTTATTATGAAGTTCATCAACTAAAAGTCTACCAATGACTTCAGTGGGTAGCATTGGTTGTGATGAGCCACTAGTCAATAAGTTCCATCCATTCATTTCTGTATGCGTAATTATACTACCATATTGGGTCTAATCATATATCGTGGTTCCATCTCTTCTTATATATGCATATGTATGTATGGCTCTTCGCCCACATGGATTGATCCACCCACGACCATTTACATCCCACGGGGGGTATAAGCACGAGGTTATAAAGGTTATTACATAATGTGTTCTTTATCTTTTAATATTACCCAATGCTGAACATATACAACAGAAATTAAATATACAAGTAATTTGCTTAATCAACATCTTCCATAGCTGATTCAACAACTGGCTCACCTTCAGTCTTAGCTTCTGGCTTAACTTCTTCAGCTTCTTCAGGTTCTTCAATGTTTAATCCCAAAGAGATTAATCTATTGATTCTATGAGCAAAAGCTGCAGGTTCTTCCAAAGAGAAACCAGAGGTCAACAAAGCAGTTTCATACAATAAAGTAGTCAAATCCCTAACGGTCTTGTCTTCAATACCATCCTTTTCAACCTTCTCTTTCAATTCCTTAATAATAGGAGATTTAGGAGAAATTTCAAAAGTCTTCTTGGATGACATGTATGCAGACATAGTGGTGTCTCTTAAAGCTTGAGCCTTCATAATTCTTTCCATATTAGCAGACCATCCAAATTGGCCACTTCTAATAGCAGCTGGAGCATCAACCAACTTGTAAGATACAACAACATTAGCAACTTGATCACCCAAGATTTCCTTCAAAGATTTGGTCAATGGTTCAAATTCTTTAACTTCTTCTTCTCTTTGCTTCTTTTCTTCTTCAGTTTCTTCCAATTCGAAATCCTTGGTGATATCAACCAAAGTCTTGTCTTCAAATTCCTTCAATTGAGTCATAGCATATTCATCAATTGGGTCAACCAAAAACAAAACTTCAAAGTTCTTAGCCTTCAAAGCATCCAAGAATGGTGACTTTTCAACAGCCTTAATGGATTCACCAGTAATGTAGTAAATATTCTTTTGGTGAGATGGCATTCTGGTAACATAGTCAGTCAAAGAAGTCAATTCTTCAGTAGACTTGGTGGAGTTGTATCTCAACAACTTAGCTAAAGCAGCTCTGTTTTGTTGATCTTCGTGAATACCCAACTTGATGTTCTTGGAGAAAGCAGTGTAGAACTTGTCAAATTGCTCATGATCTTCAGCAATTTCATTAAAAGTTTCAATCAACTTCTTAACAATGTTCTTCTTGATAACCTTCATGATCTTGTTTTGTTGCAACATTTCTCTGGATAAGTTCAATGGTAAATCTTCAGAATCAACAACACCCTTAATGAAAGATAACCATTCAGGAATCAATTCTTCAGCATCATCAGTGATGAAAACTCTCTTGACGTACAACTTAATGTTGTTCTTCTTTCTCTTAGATTCAAAAGCATCAAATGGAGCTCTCTTTGGAACAAACAAGATAGCCTTGAATTCTAATTGACCTTCAACACTAAAGTGCTTAACAGCCAATGGGTCTTCCCAATCATTAGAAATGGACTTGTAGAAAGCATTGTATTCTTCTTGAGTGACATCAGATGGGTTTCTGGTCCACAATGGCTTAGTCTTGTTCAATTCTTCCAATTCAGTGACTTCCTCCTTAATCTTCTTGACTTCTTCTGGCTTCTTTTCGGTTTCTTCATCTTCAACTTCTTCCAATTTAGGCTTCTTGTCATCTTCACCTTCAACATCGGTCTTATCTTCTTCCTTGGTTTCAGCTTCTTCACCTTCTGGAGTGACTTCTCTTTCAACTTCCTTGGTGACAGTCAATTGGATAGGGTAAGAAACGAATTCAGAGTGTCTCTTGACAACTTCTTTAATTCTCTTTTCTTCCAAGTATTCCAATTGATCATCCTTCAAGAACAATCTCAAGATAGAACCACGACCGAGTCTTTCGTTAACGGTATCCAAGGTAACAGTGAACTTACCACCAGCATTTGATTCCCAAATGTATTGTTCGTCATCATTGTGCTTGGAGATAACTTGAACGTGGTCAGCAACCAAGAAAAGGGAGTAGAAACCGACACCGAATTGACCAATCATAGAAACATCGGCACCAGCAGATAAAGCTTCCATAAAAGCCTTGGTACCAGACTTGGCAATAACACCCAAGTTGTTAACCAAATCAGCTTTAGTCATACCAATACCAGAATCTCTAATTTCCAAAACCTTTTGGTCCTTATGAGGAGTGATACGAATAAATAAAGCTGGTTCAGTATCCAACTTTGTAGGGTCACTCAAAGCTTCGTATCTGATCTTATCCAAAGCATCAGATGCGTTAGAAATCAATTCTCTCAAAAAGATCTCCTTGTTTGAGTAAACAGTATTGATAATCAAAGACATCAACTGAGAGATCTCAGCAGTGAACTCATGAGTTTCAACCTTGGCGTCAGACATCTTTCTTATTGTATTGTTTGACTATGATCTATAATATGCTAATGCTAGTATTTCCACAGCTAGTAAAACCAATTGAAAAAAAAAAAAGTTTGGCCCACGAGATACCACTTGGTCTTTATATGGCACTGAAAATTTTCAAATACGTCGGTTATATCGTGGTGATAGAATCTTCCATGAGTTTCTATACGGCGCTACCGTTTCTTGATCTGTGGGGAGAAAAATAACACTAATAACTAGCCTAGATTATACTATAATTTTCCATTAAGTTCTATATAATTTCAGTCTCTTTTATTTCCTATTTAAGTAATTTGTGACATTAATATCACTAAAGTACTATATCTTCAGTTTCAACTCCGCAGTCAATACATCTTCGTTTAACTATTTTCATTCCATGACCTTCTTCCTCCTCATTGTTCTTAGTCCCTACACTAATGGGTGCAGACCAATCATGTACATGTCGTTCACCTAAAGATTTTCCATCACGAAGTCGTCTTGTATATTCTTCTGCTCTGGTTTTCTTTCTCATCTCTTTCAACAGATCTTGATAACGTTTGTCTCGACGTTTAAGCTTATTCTCCTGTCGTTTCTCCCATTCTTCATCTAACTTTTCTGGTGAACCCCATTTTTTCCATGCATATGCTTCAACTTGAAATCTAAGATAAAGTTTCATTCGTGAAAAACCATGAGGATTGGGCTTCTCTATCCGAGATAATAATTCCCTATCTTCTAATTCAGGATCAGTAAGTAAATAATCTTCTCGACATTCAGTCTTGGTTAATAAGGCATATTTATCCAGTTTCTCCTTCTTACATCGACGACACACTCGTACTCCTTTGAAATTTGTATATAAATCGGGATCAATTTCTAAGGATCCACATTCAAAGCATTTGGGGGCCTTGGTAACATCTATAGGCGGTGGAAGGTCTTTTATTATATGATTGGCCTGATTTTTCTCCTTCCATTCCTCTAAAGTTTGATTTCCTTCATTGCTTCCTCCTCCTATACTTCCAGTTACTCGTTCATCACTCCCCTTATTGGGTTCTCCATCTTCAATACCGATAAATCCACCCCGACTATCTTTCAAAGTGGAAAAATCATATTCAATGTAGTCTTTCTTATTCACCATTTGTCTGTTACTGTTGTACCGGGAGTCTGTCTTCTTAGTTGGTTCAACAAGCGTAGCACTGCTTCCCAAACGAACATTAATAGGACCAGAGGTTGTCGGTATCAGGGAACGGGAGTTGGTATTCTCTTGCGTGGCTCTGATGGCTGTGATTGGAATACTATGGCTAGAGGCATCCTTATTGTTCATTTGAAGCCGCTCACGGATTTTCAATGCTTTTTTTCTGTTCTCTTCAATCCGGCGTTTCTGTTCCGGAGTCAATTCGGGCCGCTTCATCTCCGATACCACATACGATCTTAACCAGTAGCGATGTGCTTCATTATACCTAAAGCACATTTCTTTCGCCTCATCTTATCGCCATAGTCGTGTCCTGGCCAATAGAGTCATATAAGGCCTTGGGCAAGTCTCTACTTACTAGCCTCTTGTAGAAGCTCAAATGCCAATCTCGTTAGCTCTTCAATGGTGTCTAAGACAGCTTGAGCTTGCTCGCGAACTAGCAAGTCATTGTCTGTCTCAGTGATATAACGAAGCACAACCACCGTCTGCTCTCTATATTTTGAAGGAAATATCACTTTATCAGTTTTAGAGGTTCCAAGAATCAAATCATGGATCAACACAACAGCAGCTCTTCTCATGATTGCACTTTCAGATCCAATTTCCAATTGTAAGATACCAAAACTACAATCCAAGGCAGTAGTAAGATGGTTCACAATACCAAGAGGATTGGTCTTACAACAAACACCCATAAGTGACATTGCAGACATCCGTATTCTATCGTCTGAATCCTTTCTCTTGTCTTGATGTCTACTGATAATCAGCAATGAAGCCTCGGTAATTAATTGCGCCGCTTCTCCACCAAAAAGTTCATTTGATGTTTGAATGAAGTTCAATAAAACTTCACCAATCCTAAGTCGTTCATCCAAATCATTAGTCCCTTCTTCTTGAGAATATATCTCTGTCAATTTGGGAAGAACTTGTTGGGGGTTCCATTCAATTAACGAAGTAAGCCCCTTGATGACGTTAAGGTACACGAAAGGTTCCAGGTCTTTCAATTGAATCAAATGCAAATTGATAACAAAGTCTAACGTGAGCACTTCGCTTCGTTGCTCGATCAATTGACGCAATAAATATAACCCATGTGCTCGGATAGGCACTAAGGGGTCATTTAAGGAAACAATTGCTCTTTTAAATACTCGTTTTTGTATCTCTTTCTCATCAGTTATGACCATTGCATCTTGACTTTGAAGTTCTTTAATACGTTCAGATAATGCCAATAGAGAATCTTTAATCTTTGGTGACAACAACCCAGTGCTGCTACTGCTGTTTGCCTTCATCTTCAATTGCTCATCTATCTTGAGTAATAGTTTCATTCCATCTTCATCTAACTCTACTGAGGATTCTGTCAAAATGGCAGAAAGCAACTCAAGAACAACAGAAAGGATATTGAATTCAGATTCATTACTATTCTTAGAATCGATTTCCATGTCTTCATCATCAGAATCCATTTCAGTATCGGCATCACCTTCTGTTCCATATACTTGGAGTTTATCATCGTCAGCTGCTAGAAAGTTCACAATAAGTTGAAGCATCTCAGTTGGAGACTTTGCAATTGCGTCGGTAAACTTTTGACCAATAACTTCTAATAATCGAAGGTCAATTAAAACAAAAAATGGATTCTCTTCATTTAAACTAGTGGATTTAGTGGTCAACCATCTCTTTAAAATTGAACTGAACACTCTAGATACTTGAGTGTCATCTAAATTCTCCAAAAGCTCGACAAAATAAGTACAGCACGACTCTAAGTTGTTCAAGAAATCATTGACTCGTTTATCTTTACTCTCAAATGAAAGCTTATCATTATTGTCACATTTCACCAATTGGGGAAGACCATTAAGTCCATATTCAAACATCCAATTCTCACCACCTTGATTCACAAGGTTTTTACTAATCAAATCTAAGGCCAAAGTGTCTTGCTTGGATTCTTTGTCATCTAAAACTGACAAATAAGACACCAATATACCTTGAGCAACTTCAAAGGATTTTTTATTGGATTTTAAAAAAGTAATATAGCTCCAAAGTGAAACAATAATGGGTGAAAACAACGTAATCAACAAATCGTCATTCAAAGCCTTCAGGGTCAAAGAAAGTAAAACATTGATATTATTGTTCCATTGGGTCTCAGAAACCAATACCCTATCATCATTTTTATTTACTGGTTCAGGATTGAATATTCTCCAAATAGGCTTAAATATAAAATCTTGAGTTACAAGCTTGTTCCTTTCCCATAGCCTTTCCACAACAAATACCAAACAACTAGTGACTGCAGGTTTGTTTATGTCCACTAATAAATTGTACATCTGGTCGCCAATACTGGTGAAATATTCCACCGTAGAAATGGATTTAGGTTTCAGTAGTAAAATCTGGGCCACATGTTCGTATTTTTCTACTTGAATTTCCTCTTGGTCTCTAAGACCTAAAACAAACTCCACTAACGTAAGCACTCCATCGTTCCTGGGTGCCTTATACGGCAATTTCTGGAGGTGTTCTAGAACAAATGAACGGAAATAAGGGGGGCATGGCGATGCTAATAGTAAATTATATGTTTGAAACAATTCAAATGTATCTGGTATGCTTTCAATTTGATCATCATATTGAAAGTTTATTTCTTTCTGTTTAAACTCTGGAATAGAGTAGAGGGCCATAGAAAGTACAAGAAAATCGGATACACCTGTTCCTCTCATCATTAATTCCTTAATGTCGGAACTTGTCAGGAAGATCTTAAACAATTGAGAATGAAGTAGCATCATCAATGTGAAACATTCATCATAAGTCATCAAAATTCCGGGAATTCTTAATGGTTTATTGATCTCCTTACCAAAATCCTTCAATCTTCTCTTTTCAATGGGTATCCCAATTTTAAACATATGCAACACTGGATATATCCCAAAGATAATAAGCACGCTAATAAGTTTACTAAATGTTTTGATATCATGTAAGGAAACAGCAATAATTTTGGTATCTGAAGCCTTTGACTCTTCTTCCAATGCACATTTTTGAACTTCAAGGAGCAATTCCGTCAACTTTCCCATTACTCGATAAGTAATATCAAAGGGAGAACTATTCTCCGACTTAACGGGGCCGAATAATCTTTCATCGAGACTTTCAATGGTCAATTCGTTAAGTGGGCCATTTAGTACACGTTGTATTTCCTCAAACACAACATCAATCGGTTTATTCCGAGTAAACTGGGGTTTGTTCAATCCCTTCTTCTCAGGGTATATTTCAGAAGCTTCTCTTTTGATTGTCTTTTTCTTCTGTCCTATGGCAAACGGGTTCTTGAGTGGCACCTTTTTCTCTATAGGTGCATCATCTAATTCCTCAATCTTAGGACTCATTTCGGGTCTACTTAGATCATAATGGATTAATGATGGCAATTGAACCATGGTTTCTCAATTGGTATACATTCGCGACTTTTGTGTAACATGGCACAAAATTAGTGTATAAGAGTCTTGATATATCAAGATTCTTACGAACTCCTAATAGTAACAATAAATGCTTTTTTAATAAATATATATATATAAGGTTTTATACGTCTAAATATCACTTTTTTCGACTATACTAGTTACCTGTTGAGTTAATAATTTACCAAGACTTGAGTCTATCTTGGCATTATATGCAGTCGTGCGATTTCCTCATCAACTAAAGCTCATCTTAAATGATGCCAAACCTAGTACCCACTACTACTCTTTGAGCGCCACTACCTCCCCACACACACACGCACACACGATATGAGTGACCAGAGTATAACCTCCTTGACGCAGGAGGAAATGGATGCTGTGCTTTATGACGCAAGAGAAGGTGACTTGCAAACATTGCAAGAGATCTTCAGCGAAGTGCCCGCACACTTGTTGAAAACTATTAAGGATGAATACACCTTAAGCAACATAATTCATATGGCTGCCGGTAATGGGCATTTGCAAATTCTTACATATTTATTAGGACTTTTACCCCGTGCTGATGCTGTTGAATTGGCATCACAAGTTAACGATACAGGCAATACCCCATTACATTGGGCAGCATACAATGGTCACTTAGATATAGTTAAAGTACTTGTTGAAGAATACGAGGGAGACGTTTATGCTAAGAACGAAGCAGGTCATGATGTCATGTTTGAGGCGGAGAATAATAACCGAGAAGAAGTGGAATCTTGGTTACTTCAAAGATTCTCCGTAGAAGAAGCATTTGATGTAACTGAAGATGGAGAAAACACAAAGATCACATATAAACCCGGTACTGAAAGTAAAGAAGCAGATGAAAAGGCTAAAGAGGCGACATTTACTTCTGAAATTGAGGCTGGAACAGCCAGTTTAACGGTTGAAGACCGTGTTTAGTGGGTGTATACTATTTATTTGCAGACAAAACAGACATAACATAATAAATGTCTTGTAATATCACATTTAATGATGTAAGCTATATATTGGTATGTGCTTATCCATACATACCAAAAACGATTGTCGTGCGCATCCCAATTTGGTGTCTTAAAAATTTTCACTTAAATGTCAGACTAAGACACTGACGATCTTTACCTACAAACGATAGTACTAACGCCATAATGAGTGACGATTTAGGGTTTGATCCCAGCTTGAAGAAGAAGAAGAAGTCCAAGAAGGTCGAGGATGGGTCCTCAGAATCGACTCCTGTTCCGGAACTTGATGACATGTTATCGGGCTTAAAGAAGAAGAAGAAGTCCAAGAAGATTGATGGTGATGAAGAAACCAATTCACCAGTACCAGATGATTTGACTGCATCTCTAGGTGATCTTACTTTGAAGAAGAAGAAGAAGAAGTCACTTAAAAATGTGGATGCTACTGATTTCGAACAACAATTGGAAGAAGCTGGTGTAGAAGACGTTAGTGGATCCAACAATAACGCTACCATTGATGGCGAATCTTCAAATGGTGATGAAGAAGGTATTATACCCTATGATGATTTATTATCACGTTTCTTTGATATTTTGAAGAAGAACAATCCAGAATTAGCAGGAGATAGATCAGGTCCAAAGTTCCGTATTCCTCCACCGGTATGTCAAAGAGAAGGTTCCAAAAAGACTTTATTTGCCAATGTTCAAGAAATTGCTCAAGTATTACAAAGAAACCCAGAACATTTGATACAGTTTTTGTTTGCTGAATTGGGTACTTCTGGTTCTATTGATGGGGAAAAGAGATTGGTTTTGAAGGGTAAATTCCAACCTAAACAAATGGAATCAGTCTTGAGAAGATATATCATTGAATATGTCACTTGTAAGACTTGTAAATCCATGAATACCGAGTTGAAGAGAGAATCAGGTAATAGATTGCATTTCTTGAGTTGTAAGGTTTGTGGTTCTACTAGATCTGTTTCTTCTATCAAGACTGGTTTCCAAGCCCAAGTTGGAAGAAGAAAGAGGGTTTAAAGTATCAACTCTCTTTCACCAATAGCAGCATTTTTAGTGTACATTATTCTTTTTCATTCCGATTTTGGTTTTCTTTGGGGACTATAAATATTCATTGGTTGTTTAAAAACAAACTAATACAGATTTCTAATAAATAGATAGTCTTAAAGAGAATACAATTTAAACTAGTAAAGGCACCTTATTTATTATGCAACGTTCAAACTCTCCACAACCTTCCGTAATGGAATGCACCATCCACTAACTCCGTCATTCATAATCATATACTGAACAACATCACTTTTGATTGAAGGAATTTGTGCATTAGCTTTGGCTTTAGCTGCAGAATCAACTTTTTGCAACACAGATACCAAAAAGGTCATATGATTCAGTTCAAGTGTAGAATGAACATCTTTTAATTTCTTCGCATAATGACCATGCTCTCTGTCCAGTAACAGCGATTTGGCCAGGAAAAGAGATTCTAGTAATTGACCCACATCAGTGGTTGTCGTAGAGACATCATCATCATCAACATCATCTTTTATTTGTGTATTTGAAGCAAGGGGCGAAGGACCGCTCAATCCACCTTGTGATACCTTACATGGTGTAGGTGGTAATTCACTTCTTGAAGGTGAAGCTGCCATATTCAGTGAACCCCCAATTCCCAGCAATGAGGTATTCGAATTATTATTAATGTTATGACCCACTCTTTGAGCTCTCTTTTTCATCTTGTTCACACTGGTACTTGATCCATTGGTATTCATCATCATTGGAGGACAATCATTCCATCCTTCCACAGGGTCCCCCCTTTGGGCACTGCTCAATGTCATACTTTAATTCTACAAGGTCCCCAAAACACCAACTCAATGATTTGAAAATTTAGATTCTCTGAATCATAAACAATTATATCACGGGGCCACCTCACAGCTATTTGTGTTTTGTAAATGACATTTAAAGTTATCTCCCCAAAGACCACGTGACGCGACGATCCATACACACACAACCCCCTTTCTTACCGTCTCAAGAGATCTAAACACCGTTCAATCAATTGATCAATAGTCGGACGTTTATTGGAATCCAATTGTAAACAGTCATTAATGACTTGAATAAGTTCGGGACTGTAGTTGCCGTATCCGGAAGGGTACTTGAATTTTCCAGCAGAAATAGCCACGGTAAGATTTGCACCTTCATCAAGCTCCATTTTCTCAAACGGAGAATATCCAAAACAGGCACAGTACATCAAACAACCTAAGGACCAAATATCAGTAGCCTCGGTTATTACGGCATTAGAAGAAACATCTAGAAGTTCAGGTGCTCTATAGGGAAGTGTACAATGTTCCTGAGCAAATTCTGTCAATTGTAATGCCTGTTGACGTGACAGAACAGTTACTCGAGCTTTAGAACACGAACCAAGATCAATAAGAACTGGTAATCCTTCAGGTGAAATCATCACATTAGCGGGTTTAAGATCACGATGAGCATAAGGTGAGAACTCTTCTAATTCTGTACTGCCATCGAAAGCATCTTCAACTTCGGATTCACCTATTGTTGGTAATAAACCTTCTTCTTCATCGTTAATTGAATCATGAGAAATGGTATCACTATGAGAAGAAGTTGCTCTCTTCTTGAACTTGTGTAATGTTTGAACGCCTCTACAAATCCCCACGAAAAGTTGTAACACTTCTTCCTCTGGTAACAGTTTATCGAGAAGCACATTTTGAGTAATGATGTCTTGTAATGATTGTTCAAAATAGGGCATCAATATGTAGATGGTTGAAGAGTCATCCGCATCATTCATTATACGTTCTTCTATGGATTGTATGACATACGGTGATTGGCCAAACCGTTTGTAATTGCGGAGTTCTCGTAATGCATTCTTATAAGTATAATCTCTAGTACCCATTGGACATCTTATCTTCTTCAAGGCATAGTAAAGATGACTATTGGATTTTAAACTCACAAGGTACACATATGAATAGCCTCCTTCACCAAGCAATCGAACAATCTTGTACAGATTATTCTTGATTGAGATTGATGGTCCACCAAAGTTAGGCAAACAGGGGAAAATACTACCTAAAAATGACAACAATGCATCCATAATGTATTGATAACAATATAAATAAATACTTAACAAGCCCTTCAGTGTATGATACAGACTCAATTGCCTGTTTATGTATTTGGTATTGACACGATGTTTTGAGCAATCCAGTGTATCAATTGACATGGGACACAATTAGTAAACATAGTTAACGTTACGTTACATTTCTTGTTGATGTGAATTGGTTCGTTTTGGAAACAATGAATAGTCACTAAACAAAGACTTAATGGATGTATACATATATATATATATATATATATATATGAGTGTGTGATTTGCAACAGTGTTATGTAATAGATATTTCACTAAAGATTATGGTAGCGCACACAAAAAATATTAGAAGGTGATTCAAAAGTGATGATAATTAAGACACTATCAGCATATCACTTTTACAATATACACAAACAATGGATGATACTGGGCTTGATGCAGGGTTTGGAAATGACGCTGGGGTGGATAACGGAACAGGAGAGAATTTTCTTCTGGAAGATATACAATTCACAGTGATACCCAATAGCGAAGCAGCAGTGGCAGTTAAAGATGAAGATAACCCACTAGTCAATGCTTTAGGAATATCTAACAGTGAAGGGATAGAGGTAAACATACCAGCTGTCGATGACAATATAGCAACTATGGAGGAAAAACCTTCAATCGATGGAGAAAAGATGGATATAGATAACGATGAAGTAATACCTGCAAGTGTTGACTCTGGACCATTGGAGAAACTACGGAATATACAACTTTTACCTGAATTATTTAATTTACTTTATGATCTTAGAAATGGCACTCTTCTGGCCAAAGATTTCGGTAGCAATGCTGGTAGTTTAAGGCTTAAGTTAACGACATTTAAACAATGTCTCCAAGAGATTGAAGGTATCAATGAGTCCATTGAGGAACGACAACAACGCATTCAGCTGTTAACCAAGAGTAAAACAAAGAAGGAACAATTTTTAATGTCTTTAAAGAGTAAGATAGAAGATGATTTCAAAGGAAGTTCGGTATAATCATAATGATATAAATGTATAATCAACCTAGGATACCAATTTATGCCAGACACGAACTTCTCTCCTCGCACAAAAGGAACATCATCTTAACAAAACAAATTACAATCCTATACAAGTACCACTCTAACTACTATACGGCAACGATGGTGATCTCTTCTGGTACCGGATACGGTTACCTCGATCAAGCTATGGGGACATTGTCTCAATATCCAGCACTTATGGTTGGATATGCTGTGTTCACGTTATTTATGGTACTCATTGACATTAATCAAAGTGTTTCATATAAGCTTGGACTTCAAGGGAAATCTTTATTTGAGTTTGATCTTAATCGTATATCACTTTATGTTATTGTCCATCGAAACTTATTCCATTGGCTTATCAATACCGTTACGTTGATGCCATTACTTTGGAAATTTGAACCAAAATTTGGTACTATTCTGACTGGAGTTACTCTCAATTTATTGGCAGTGGTTGCAGCAATTCAATATTGCATTGTTTGTCAGATTTTGGGAATTCATCAAGAAGATTATGTTATTGGATCTTCTGGAATTTGTTTCCTGTTTTTCACATATAATTGTTATATGGATCATTTCACTCATCCTGTCATTCACACATTTAGATATTTAGGAAGAGAATTCAAAGTTAAAGCATTACATTTCCCATTCATTGTATTGGCTATATGTTTTGTTCTATTACCTGATAGTTCCTTTTTAGGTCATTTATGTGGTATTCTGAGCGGGTTCTTGTTAGGAAGAGGTTATTTAAAAGTCTTATATCCACCTTCTAAAGCTTTACTCTTTATTGAACAGAAATTGGCTACACCAATCTCAATGTTAACTCCCTTGGTTACTTATTATAAGGAAGAACAAGTTATGAATTCTAGAGTTCATGGACCTCCATCTTCAGTAGTTGATATTGAGGCTAATCTTCCTGGTACTATTCGTCCTTCACCACCACCTCAAAGAACTCAATTCGAGCTGGAATCAAGAGTCTTGGGCTCATAGAGTCTTGAGCTTATGGAGTCATCATTCACTATAAGTAGATATGTATTATGTACTAAATAGCACACTAGCCTAATAATTTTCCCATTACGGTTATTCACGTTAAATTTTCCCCATGTTCCTCGGGAATCGAACCCTCAAACACAAAAGTCGCAATGGTTAAAGCCAATATCATCAACAGTTTCTTTGAACCAACGGCATCCCTGGTAATGTCGTATCCCCCGCCTGCTGTCGATAGCGAAGGTAAACGTTCAAGCAAACGAAAGAAGAAGAGAAGGAATGTTTTGGCGAAACTGAACAAATCAACGCACGAACCTTCATGTACTGATAATTCAACTGTAACTGATGCTATAGGATCACCACAATCACAACATAATAATGCTTCTGCTTCTGCTATTGCTACCACTGCTGCTCCTGAAACTGTTCCTGAAACTGTTCCTGTCACCAATGCGGACAATGGCATACCTCGATTCTCAGCTTCAATGAGTCCAAGAAGACAAACACTTTTACGACATAAAAAGAATGAAGACGCAGCTACTAGTAATTATATTTCAGATTTGAAAGGTGGACTTAAAAGCAAACCAACAGATTTATCTGTTCACAAACAGTTGGATATGAATAAGAAAGTCACTCTATTCAAATATACGTCATCCAAAATCCTTGTGTTTGATCATAATCTAAATAGTACGAAACCTTATAATGATTTAGGACGTTTGTTAGGTCACGGAGAGTTTGAAATCTTTCAATTACATAATGGTGGTGTTACTTATTTACTGTGTGGGGCATCATTTGTATATCCTTTATTACCCAGATTAAAGATATTAAGAGTTAGTTTCAATCAATTCTTGTTGCCGTTGGTTAACCCGGAACGGTACTGGAAAATCCTTATAAATACACAAGAGCAAAATGTCATAGAGTTGTTGGAAAAGACCTTGGACAAAATCATTCGTTACAGAAACTTATATTTCGACCATGGGGTGGGGAAGCATTTGGATGTGATCTCAGAGTTATCTCCCTCTAAAGATGATGATGATAATCATGAGTCAGGTTATTACAATCTTGATATGATACCAATTGAACTTCATAACAATACCTCCTTCACAAATGACGAGAATAATAGTCTAACCAATTCAAATATAATTTGGAAGACCATCCCGGACTCTCCTCCTTCACCTCCTATTTCTCCAAGCCAATTAATGATATCACGAGATAATCCAGCTATCAATTATGACTGGAATCTAGATAAGAGGAAGCCACCTTCGAGTTCGGCTAAAACTTCAAGTTCAATTCCAGGTTTCAATTTAGGAGGTAGTTTGAGACTCAATGTCACTAATGAAAGCCTGGATTTAATCAATACTAATAATATTAGTATTAATAACCAATTGGTTGCTCCGAAACCAAAGAGATTCTTGCCTCAACAAAACCACCAACCAATGTATAATGACCACAACCATTCATACCAACCACATTATCAAAAATCTCACTTGAAACATGTTGATGAAAGATCAGATGAGTCAATGGATTCACTACTTGATGAATATGAATCAAACATGACTTTCACCAAAAGTATTACTGGTTCTCGACCTGCTTCACGTGCAGGTTCCATTGCACTGGCTTCAGTGGTACGTAATGTGACTCAGTTCCCTTATAAGCTGAATTACAAGATTGCAGATCAAAGAAAAGGGCCGCCTACTGCAGATAATGAAATTGATCTTGATGATGATTTCCCTACAGCTTCATTAAGTGATTATAGTAAACGGATTAAAGGAGGTAATGGTGCACCATTGTCAGCTCGCTCAAGGCGGTCTTCAAGGAGTGATCTTTATTCTCAAGCAAATATTTGGATGGACCCGAACAAGAATAATAATAATGATAATAATAATAATCGAATACGTTCAAGCAATGCTGATTATTCTAACTTATACCGAGCGATAGGAAACCGAGGATGTCCTTTGCCAGATTCTCATATCGATATACAAGGATTAACATCCAGTCCTGGTATTCTCAATAGATCTACAAGTATGCATAGTGTTCGAGTTAACGCAGCAGCAGACGTCTACCGGATGGTACATCCACGCAAAAGCACCAACATGGAACCTTCTTCTGTGAACACCAAAAATAATAATGCAGACAAGTCCATTACAGATGAAGCTCGGAATACCAAAGGGCTATCGAGATTCTTTGGTTGGTAAAAGGTTTATGACATAATAATGTAAATGGCATTAAAAGGCACTCATATGTATATATACAAAAGAATTGAGACGTGAATCGAGTATGAGATCGGATGGATAGCTGCTTTTTTTAATGTATTTACAATTGAGGTGCACCAGGAATTGGGTTACCATTAGCATCAATCAAACCTTGTTGCATCATCAAGATTTCTTCATTACCAGCCGTTTCAAATTGTAAACCAACACCTAATCTTGATTCACTCTTAGCTTGATCAATTTCACCAGAGAACAAGATCGCAGCATTAGGCAAGATTCTCTTTTCCATGAAAACTCTTACTTTACCAGCAGAATCAAGTTGACCTCTGAAAACAGATTGACGGTATTCGTACTTGGCACCAATTGTAGTTTCAGCTTTAACTTCAGGTTCAAATCCAACTAAACCTCCTCTTAATGGGTCCATGATTGGCTTAGCATCAAGTCCAATTTGGGTTTCAATACCAGCTTCAACCTTATCAGTGACTCTTCTCCAGAAAGAAGCCAAAAGAGAACCTTGACCTTGGATTTGAGCAGTACCAATCCAGTTACCAGCATTATATCTACCAAAGTAAGAAATGGAAGCATCTGGAGCAGGACTACCTGGTTGTCTTGAGAAAGCAGATTCTAAACCAACAGCCAACTTAGGAGTTAAAGACTGTAAGAAAGAAGCTTGAGCAACACCAGTGTAAGAACCATACAAGAATGAAGGGTTCAAAGCCTTCAAATTAATAGAATAATCAGAACCTTGGTAATCTTGTTCAAATTGACAGAATGAAGGTTGGCCATTAGCAAATTGAAGAGTAACCTTGGAAATATTACTCTTGTCCCAATTCAAGTTAGCTCTACCCATAAAGGAATAATCACTATCAATGTTACCTTGGACAAACATGTTGGAAGAAGCATATAATACAGTGAAAGTGTAAGGAAGTAAAACAGGAGATCCTATAGATAAAGTATGAGCAGTTTGGAAAGCTGGATCCATTGAAAAAGTCTTGTTGAAATCAGCTCTTAACCCAGTGAAGAAATATTGGTTCAAAAATACATCACGACTAACTTCTTTATTCAATCCTTCAACAGTACCAGGGTTAACTAAACCTAAGGACTTTCTGTGTTCAGCAATCGAGATATAAGTATCATTGATATAAGAAAATAATGGGTTAGAAGACCAGAATCCACCAACTTTGGGAACTGGCTCACTAAGTGCGGGCAAAGTAGGAGCTGCCAATTTGGATAAATCACCAAAGTTAACACCGGCTGGTGCAGTAGAAGCAGTAGTCAGATCAGCCATATTTTGTATAATGCAAATGGGAGATCTTTAATTAGAGTCAAGTTACAATTGACCTTTCTAATGTTGGCCTCCTCCAAACAAAAAATTTTTTTTCAGATTGCCAAATTATGTCGGTTACCCGGATGCGTTTTGTTTCTATTGCTTATGTAAGAATGAGACTGTGATGAAAATTCATTATTAGTGGTTAATAATTTGAAAGATATTAAAGTATAGTTAAATCAGTCGATATTGATGGTAGTGTTTGGAAGTGTTTCAATATTCAATACAGCTAATGTGATAATTACAGCTGACTGTGATTAATACCCCACTGTAATCACTGTTTTATTTGTGTGAATGCGAGTTTGTATTAGTTGGTGTTGAAGGTCATATTGTCATGATGTTATGTAAGCATTTGTCGTGTGATTACGTAATCGTAAGTAAATACAAATGTAGATTAAGTGATTCAAATATACTTGATATCATTTGTCTAAATAGAAAAATAAAGACACATGATATACCTGACACTATATAACTGATGATATGGTCTTTATCTGTCCAATTAGGTTAATGCACTTAAAGATCACCATGTTACGCATTGGAACCGTCCGAACGGAGTTGATCGCCGAAAATTTGCGCTACCTTAGAAACCATCAGAATGCAGCATATGTCTAACTACCTCACCTGATTGAAAGCAATCAATGACGTCTCCATACAAATAAGGTAGTTGCCGGATAATAATATAATATCTCTATGTTTTACCCACCTGATTCGGAGTGTATAGGAATACACAGCACACCATCTTAAAATCCATTTGGGTGTTCAACTGAAGACTTGCAAAATATGCGCTTACATTGTCCGCATAAAGTGAAAGTAGTGCACATACCATGGATAACCTGTTAACTGACTCGATCCAATTTAAAGGACCCCAGATGGGAGAAAGAATGAAAGAAACGGACGACAAACAAAGTTAATTGTAATTTTTATACCAAAATTAGTTCCTCCTATCATTATACGGAAGTTATATTCAAGTGTTTCCGTGAGTTATAACTAGTGTGGACTTTAAAAGCTACAATAAAATATTTCACAGAAGTAGTCTTATCGGTTCGGTTGGTCCCCCCAGGTTGAAGATGCCATTTTCGTTAGTTAATGGAACTTCAAGTGTTACGCTTTATGCCAGTGACGGTGCATTGCTTAGTGAAGCTCTTAATTTTTATACCAATGTTTTAGGATTCACTTACCATTCAGAAGATGGTAATGTTACTTATTTGGCCAATACTGGGGCCAGTATGGTGGTTAAGATTATTGTTAGTAAGACAAGAGGTTTAAGTTCTAGTGACATTCAAACCAAAAAGCAAGAGTTCATCAAGATTTTAAACGTTTATGATTGGCGTTCAGTAGAATCCAACGTAGTACTTAAAACTGCTAGTGTTGCTGATTTAACCACTACGTTACAAACATTTGGATTCCCTATTCAAGTTTCTCCAAATGAAATGTTCCCTAATGAATTATACACAATTGATCCCTTGGGAACTGTTATCGGGTTCTGTGCTGCTAAGAATCCTTTGACTTTGAATCCTCCTCTTCAAAAGACAAACAGACTTCTTAGTATGGAAATGAAGTCCACTTCAGGGTCTCAAACTGCTCAATTGGTTCTTCCCTCCCATAAGAGAAACATTGCTGTTATGACCAGTGGTGGTGATGCTCCAGGAATGAATGCTAATGTGAGAGCTGTTGTTAGAACTGCTATTTACCATGGTTGTAAGGCATTTTGTGTTATGGAAGGTTATGAAGGTTTGATCCGTGGTGGTCCAGAATTCATTCGTGAAATGAGTTGGGCTGATGTTCGTGGATTCCTTTCTGAAGGTGGTACTAACATTGGTACTGCTCGTTCAAAGGAATTTAGAGAACGTAAAGGTAGATTATTAGGGTGTAAGCATTTAATTGAAGCAGGTATTGATGCTTTGATTGTTTGTGGTGGTGATGGTTCCTTGACAGGTGCTGATTTATTCAGAGCTGAATGGCCTTCATTAATTGGTGAATTGAAAGATACTAACCAAATTACTTCCGAACAATTTGAAAAGCATAAACATTTGAATATTTGTGGTACTGTTGGTTCAATTGATAATGATATGGCCACTACTGATGCTACAATTGGATGTTATTCTGCTCTTGATAGAATTGTTCAAGCCATCGATTACATTGATGCTACTGCTAATTCACATTCAAGAGCCTTTGTCATTGAAGTCATGGGTAGACATTGTGGTTGGTTGGCCTTAATGGCTGGTATCTCCACGAGTGCTGATTATATTATGATTCCTGAAAAGCCAGCTTCTTCCAAGGATTGGCAAGTTCAAATGTGTGACATTGTGGGTAAACATAGAGCTAAGGGTAAGAGAAAGACCATTGTTATTGTTGCAGAAGGTGCCATTACTAATGATTTGAGTCCTATTTCTGCTGAAGATGTTAAGAATTGTTTGGTGGATGAATTAGGTTTGGATACAAGAGTTACTACTTTAGGTCACGTTCAAAGAGGTGGTAATGCCGTATCTTATGATAGATGGTTGGCTACTTTACAGGGTGTTGAGGCGGTCCATGCTGTGTTGGAATGTACACCTGATACTCCATCTCCATTAATTGCCATTGAAGAAAATAAGATTGTCCGTAAGCCATTGGTCGAAGCAGTTGAAATGACAAAGAAAGTTGCAAGTGCAATTGAAAGCAAAGATTTTGCTAAGGCTATGTCTTTAAGAGATTCGGAATTTACTGAACATTTACATAACTTTTTGGCTATGAATTCTGCCAACCACAACGAACCTTCATTACCTCTTGAAAAGAGAAAGAAGATTGCCATTATGAATATTGGTGCACCAGCTGGTGGTATGAATTCAGCTGTTTATGCAATGGCCACTTATTGTATGTCCAGAGGGCATGTTCCTTATGCTATTCACAATGGATTTGCTGGTTTAGCTAGACACGAATCAGTGAAACTGATTGATTGGTTAGAGATTGAAGATTGGAGTTCAATGGGTGGATCAGAACTTGGTACTAACAGAGAAACTCCAGGAGATACAGATATTGGTATGATTGCCTATTTCTTCGAAAAATATCGGTTTGATGGTTTAATCATAGTTGGTGGATTTGAAGCATTTGTTTCATTGGATCAATTGGAAAAGGCTAGAACAATGTATCCAGCTTTCAGAATCCCCATGGTTTTAATTCCTGCCACCATTTCTAATAATGTACCTGGTACTGAATATTCATTGGGTGCTGATACATGTTTGAACTCATTAATTCAATATTGTGATATTGTCAAACAATCTGCATCGGCCACCAGAGATCGTACATTTGTGGTTGAAGTTCAAGGTGGTAACTCTGGTTATGTTGCCACTAATGCTGCATTGTGTTCTGGTGCCTTGGCCTCGTATGTACCTGAAGAGGGAATCACATTACCCCAATTGGAAGCAGATATTCAGCATTTGAAGGCAGCATTTAAGGCTGACCAAGGCTTGGCTAGATCAGGTAAATTGGTATTAAAGAGTTCCAATGCCTCTAAAGTGTTAACCACAGAAGTTCTTGCATCTATTATGAAGCAAGAAGCTGATGGAGAATTCGATGCTAAAACAGCCATTCCTGGTCACGTGCAACAGGGTGGATTACCCTCGCCTATTGATAGAACCAGAGGTGCCAGATTTGCCATTAAGGCCGTTCAATTCATTGAAGAAAACTGTGATACTGTCACCCGTCATAAATATGACCTTGATTTTGATGTCAGTACTAGAGTTGTACAAAACACTGCAGCTGTCTTAGGTGTCAAGGGCTCTCATTTGAGATTCACTTGTATCAGACAATTGTTTGACTTTGAAACTGACCTGAACAAAAGAATGCCAAAGAAAATCCATTGGCAAAAAACAAGAGATATATCCGACATTTTGGTTGGTAGAACCCGTGTTGTGGCCAATAAGAACACTGTATTTTGAACGTCATTGCTTTCTTTAGATTAACTAATTATTGTATTTAGATCATATTGAATTTTGCACCCAAACGGCTGCGAAAAAATAATGAAGCGCTTACTCTTCTTCTTAACCTAAGCCATTACCTGCCCCTTAACTGCCACTTATAAGAACATACTCCTAGTCAATGGAGGCGTTTAACCAAATATTCAAAAGGGATGCTCCTGTTGATGCTGAAACAGAAGTAATACAAGATTCGGGGCCCCAATATGATCATGAACCTACAAAGAAGGCACAACTCCAGCAGAGCATTACTCCTATATCTGCTCAATTTATATCCATTGGCAGTGCCATTGGAACAGGTTTACTCATTGGTAGCGGCAAGTGTCTTACTGCGGGACCATTGGTAATGATGATAGGGTATTCTGTTACCTCGATGTTCATCTATTTGATGTGTCAAGCTTTAGGAGAACTTACCGTCACTCTTCCACTGAATGGAGGCTTCACCAATTACACCTCAAGACTACTTGGTCCAAATTGGGGATTTACATTAGCTTGGAACTATGGGTTACAATGGGCCAGTGTACTTCCCATGCAATTGATAGCTGCTCGAATCACCATGGATTATTGGAATGATGCCAAACTCCCAATAACGATCCCAATGTTCATTGTGGTCATGGCTGCCAACTTGTTTAGTGTACGAATTTATGCTTATCTTCAGACTTTCTTTTCAATAATCAAACTTTTTTCACTAGCATTGTTTGCCATTGCAGCCGTAGGAGTGAATATGGGGGCATTTAATGATGATGCGATTGGGTTCAAGTACTGGAAGAACCCAGGACCAATTTCAGATCAAGGGCTATTAGGGTTAGTTATTTGTATTTCAACCTCGATATTCTCCTTTGCTGGAACAGAGCTAATAGGCGTAACATCTTCAGAACAAATGAATCCAGAGGAAACTGTTCCCATTGCTATCAAACAATTGAGCATGAGGGTAGTCAGTGTTATACTTCCCTGTGCTTTCATTATTTCATTGTCTGTGCCTTACAATGACCACAATTTGATTGGCTCCGCCAAAGGTTCAAATTCATCCCCATTTGTATTAGCATTGAGCAAAGAAGGAGGAGGGGTTGCTTCCAGTTTAATGAATGGAGTGGTTTTAGTAACGGTGATTTCACTGGGTGTGAGCTCAGTGTATGCCGCGTCCAGAACTTTAGTAGCATTGGCTGAGAATGGCCATGCTCCTTCATGCTTCACCAAAACTACTAATAATGGGACTCCTTTTAATGCTGTTGTTGTGGTAGGATTAGTAGGGGTTACAGTACTCTTTCTTGATTTTTTGCCAGAGTTTTTGGATCAAGCATTAATGGTATTCATTTCGTTTGGCGGTGCATCTATTTTATTCTCATATTTGACTATTTGTGCTTGTCATATTCGATTGAGAAGATTACTTTCCGAAATGGATATTCCATTGGCCAAATTACATTTCCAGGCTCAATTTGGCATCTACGGCTCAATAATTGCAGTTACAATGGCAACTGTATTACTTTTGTTGCAGCCATGCCTACCATTCTTCTCCCCAGAATCATCATCAAAAATATCATTGACTACTATTGCAGAATGTACTCTAGGTCTTTTTGTCCTTCTGATCCTTTATCTCCTGGGATTGTTGTATTACTGTATACGTGATGTGAAGTTTAAAGAAGAAGATAATTCTCTTTCCATTTATGAGTTCTGCCTCGTTAATTAAACTGGGGGATTTTAGTAGAAACAAACCAGTTCTCAGAGAAAAGTGTATTGTCACCAAAATTATTATTACGTACTTGATACGTTAACTCTATCCATGCATCCATTTCTACACTCATATATTCCTACGTTCATACATTCCATCCATTATAATACCCCATTGACCCTTCCTTTCTTCCTTCATCAGTGCCCTCATCATTCCATCCGTCCATTAACCGGTATTTTCGTCCATTCCTTCACTTTTTCTTCCATCAGTCCATCTAAACATATTATATCGTTATCCTCAAAGATAGCAATAACTCCTTTAGCTGTTCCTGATTTAAATGCTATCAGCTGAATTACAAGCTTAATTATACCATTGAATGTAATCCCATCCATGACGTCATTCACCATTCATTTATCAGTCCTTTTCTTAGTTCATGCATTCCATGCCATCGTTCTTACATTCATGCATCCTCCATCTCGTCATTCTTTGATCCATATCTTTATGCATATTCGTTCGTTCTATTATTTGCAATCGCTCCATTCATCAACGTCCTTTATAGATTTACTGTGCGAAAGAAAATCTACAGCCCAACTGATGTCGCATCCCATTCCTATTACCTCAGCCCAAGATAATCGATACACATTTCCACTCACGCCCCTTCCTATCATCCTAATATGTCAACACTATCGCATCAAATAGAAAGTACGTTATACACCAGTCAATAGATAAACCCTCCCCTCCATTTCCCCTTTATACATCCGCAATACTAACCTTGTCAAAGCCCTACGAAATACAATCACATCCAATGGCAACCCCAAATTATACCGAACTCTTGCTGCCAGTTATGCTGAAGAAATCCAACAAAGCTCACTGAAGATGACGGCCTATGAGCAACAAAAGTGTTTGGACTTGCTAGAAAAAGTTAACGCAGACATAATCACCAAGTGTGCAAAACAAAGAGCCCCTTTCCAATTCACAGGTTCTCCAATCCCCCCTGTTTCCAGTTACAACAGGACGCAACAAAAGAAGACAAAAGTAGAAACCCATGATGATAAATTTGAGATCTGGACAGAACCCCTCGTGGACGAGAAGAGATCTATAGAGACCAATCACATTTATCTCAACTCAACTTCAGGCAGTGTTATTGTGTGCAATGGGAAAGCTATTCGATCAGTTCACATTGCAGAAGCTCAGAGATCTCTATTGATAATTGCTGCTTCCGATTCAGTATTCCTTAGAAAAGTGGAGAATTGTGTAATAGTGGTTTCTTGCCACCAACTACGATGTTTAGAGGTCAAAAATTGTTCCATTTACGTCCATGTTAGCAATAATACCATGACTATAGAAAAATGCAAGGGGCTCCAAATAGCATCACCACCTGACTCAGAACCAGTGATGGTGGATGACTTTAATGCACCCCTCAAATCGGACCGGAATCCTCATTTTGTTTACATTGACTATTCGTTATCGGGTCAATTGAGTGAATGGGCAGAATCTTCCATGGACGATGGGCCCCTTTTGCCGCAAGGTAAACAGACTCTTTGTACATTTTTGGAGCCGCAGACTATAATTCGATAGTATGGCATATTAAGGGGTTATGAAAACAGAGCCTTTTAAACGTTTGCCAATCACTTATCGGTCAAATATGTCAATATAATTAGCGAGCCACAACGGTTAATCGCGGTAATAACCGGCTTACGCAGGTGTTGAGATGGTCACGTGCTCATAATCAATTCCCGTCACCTACCGTGTCAGGCCGCGCGTTACCGTTATTTACCGTCTTTAAGCGAACACTAGGGTTGTTGGCTGCGAATTTTACTACTTGTCATCAAGTTGTTTTTAGAATTTTACCAAGAGGTATAAGAAGGGGGCCATTTGCCCTCTTGATTTTGGTTTTACGGTTTCAAAGAATCTATTATTATTCAATTAACAATCGGACTTCTATAAGATGGCTCCAATACTTACAAGACCTCCTAGTGGGGGGAACTTAGACTTGCAAAATGAGATGCTTCCATTGGGTGAGTATATTTTCCTTCGTGTCTTACAAGCTAATCCCAATATGAAAACTATTTTGGGAATTCCTGGTGACTTCAATTTGAACTTGATGGAACATATGTACGCTTCAAGTGTTGCTCTGAAGGCACGTTTTGTTGGTCTTTGCAATGAGTTGAACGCCGCATATACTGCCTGTGGATATGCTCGGAGAATGAGTGCTATGTCTGTGTTGATTACGACTTACGGCGTTGGTGAGTTATCAGCATTGAATGGTATTGCAGGTGCTTTTGCTGAATATTCCCCTGTACTTCATATCGTGGGAACCACAAGAATTGTTCAAAAACAGGCTGCAGAAAGTATAACTGACCCTCTGCAAGTTTGGAACATCCACCATTTGGTTCAAAATAAAAACCCATTGAAATCTTCCGATCACCAAGTGTATGAAAAATTGGTAGAGCCTTTTTCTGTTGCTCAAGAATCATTGATCTGGGATGGTGAAGAGAATGCTTCTGGTGTCAACTTGGACAAGATTGACCGTGTTTTGGTTAAAATCATTCAAGAATCAAGACCTGGTTATCTCTTTATACCTGCTGATATTCCTGACACAAAGGTTCCAAAGAGCCGTTTGTCAGTACCATTGGATGTTGCTGAATTAAAGGATGAAATCTCAAAGAACACCTTGCAATCATTGGTATCGAGAATTTTGAACAAATTATGTCTGGCTCGTGAACCTTCTGTATTGGTTGATGCTTTGGTCTCCAGATTTGGTTATGCACAAGAGTTGAGTTCATTTATCCTGACATTACCTGCTTATTATGTCAAATTATTCTCTACTAATTGCGGTCGTTTCTCAGACGAAACTTTGGTAAACTTTGTAGGTACTTATGCAGGTGGAATGTCTCCCACAAAGGAAATCAAGACACTGCTTGAAGATGAAACTGATTTCCTTTTACACCTTGGTAAGTTCAACGTTGAAGTTAACTATAAGTCTGACTTTTCCCGTATCAGAGATGTTGTGGTTGTACATCCTGATTACATTTACATTGATGGAGAATATATCTATACGAAGGATTTCACCACTGATTCTCGTATCTTCTCCATTGGTGATTTCTTGAAGGAATTGACTACCCAAACAGATGTTCTGGGTTTTATCCATCATGCACCTCATGTCGGTAACATCAACTACAAATATAACCCTAAGTTGTTTCATGATCCTAAGACTCTCAAGGTTAATGGAGTGGTAACTCAGAAGTATTTGGTTGATTTTTTCAACAGTTATTTACAACCTAATGATGTTTTGGTATGTGATACTTGCACCTTTCAATTTGCACTTGCAGATTTAAAGATTCCTAAAGGGGTTCAATTTGTTTCGCAATCATTTTTTGGATCCATTGGGTATGCTCTTCCTGCTACATTGGGAGTTTCGCTTGCAGAGAAGGATTTGGGTGCTAAACGCAGAGTGATTTTGGTCGAAGGTGATGGTTCTGCTCAAATGACTGTTCAAGAATGGTCTAGTTATTTGAGAAATGACATTCAGCCTCCCAAGATCTTTTTACTTAATAATTCGGGTTACACTGTTGAAAGATTGATTGAAGGACCAACTCGGTCATACAATGACATTCAAAGTACTTGGCAATGGACTGAAATCTTGAAGATCTTTGGAGATGCTGAGTGTAAGAAGCATACGAGCGCAAAGTTGAGCACTATTAAGGAATTTGACGACTATTTCATCAAGCAAAACCATATGAACTCGCCTAATGACAAGATTGAGTTTTTGGAGTTGGTTTTAGGTAAATTGGATGCTCCAGAACGGTTTGAAGCTATGGTTAACTTTCGTACTTTGTGTTAAATAAGAATTTGTGTGTAGTAGTTTTGTATTTATTAGCTTTTAATAAAAGCGTTGGGTGTATTAATATGAATAATTGTAGGTACAGTATCAGCTTTAGCTGAAATTATGAACCACGCACGACCTAAACTTTGGTGTATGGATATTTGATTTTATTTCCAAGTTGCAAATTAATATATTTACACCCTTTCGGCTGAGTTCTATATGCCTATATTCAACTAAATGCAACGGTTAAACCTGTACAGTTCATCCTTAGTTGACATTTAATACGGGAAACAGAGATCAACCGAGTGCCGTTAATATGCAGTAGCTCCCGAATGATTTTACCGAATAAAAACTCTCAGATCTATTCCCCTTTTATATATAGCAGAAAGTTGTTCGCAATCCTCAGCCATTCAGCAATCCAAGAAAATCTTATCAATTTTGCACTCCACTTTAATTATCCTGGGATATATTTCGCCTCAAGCCGATACATTCCGATTGGGGGTTCGCCTTTTTGGACCGAGACGTTGGCTTCCACGTTAACCGCCGTTACCTAGCAAATCTGGGGTACTGTGGTTGTTCGGAGGGGACTTGTGGCACAAAGTCAGTTTCCCCACTTTACGTAATACCGAGTGCAATCATTATATATAAGGCCCCACCATCATATTAAAAATATAGTAAGCATAGTTTAGTAGTAGTAGTGGTAAACCGTATCGATGTCTCACTATTTATATGCTAATAAAGAGAATGCGCCTCTTTCGGAGGTTGTTCAGAAAATGATGCCTCTTCCTATTGAAAAATGGAACAAAGGTATTGCACTTGAAGGAACTGAAGAACCTGGTTATTCAGCAATCTATCGTAATGGTGCATCACCTGAAGCGTTAAAGAGTGCAGTTGCTCCTGGTCTTTCAACATATAAGGAATTGTTCAAATTTGCCGTGAGCACCTACCAAGACAAACCGTTATTCTCCTACCTTGAATATGACTACGCCAATGGCCAATCAGCCACAGTGCCTACAACGATTTCATATAATGAAGCAGATCATTTGCAACGGAATTTGGGTTCTGGGATCGTATATCTCTTGCAAAATAGTCCATATCTTCAGCCGCAAGTGTTGAAATCTCATGCTAAAGTGGTCAACCATTCAAGAGACTATCAAAGTTATGATAAGCATAATCATTCCTTTGTTCTTTCTCTTTTCTCAGGTAACAGATGGGAATGGGCTGTTACTGACATGATGTCTTCATGTTTTGCCATTACCAATACTGTTTTGTATGACACTTTGGGTCCCAATGCCTCGGAGTACATTTTGTCATCGACTGAGTCTCCAATAGTTGTGTGTTCCAAGAATCATATTCGAAGTCTTGTGACTTTAAAGAAGACCAATCCCGATTCGTTAGCACCTTTAGTCATGATTGTATCAATGGATCCTTTACTGGAAGATATGGGGTTCACTAAGAGTATTATCGAAGAAGCCAAACTGGCGAACATTGATATCTTTTCCTGGGATCAAGTGATTGAAATAGGTAAAGTATTTCCTCATCGGGAATTGGATCCAACTGTTGATTCGCTTTTCTCCATTTGTTTTACCTCGGGTACAACAGGTAATAAACCCAAAGGGGTATTATTAGAACAACGTCAATGTGCCGCGGGGATCACTTTTGCTTTATCCCAGTTGGATAAGTTTGAAGATAACACAACCTTTTGTTTCCTTCCCTTAGCCCACATCTTCCAAAGAGAAATGTTAGCCTTTGATGTGGTTGTGGGGTCTAATATTGGGTTCCCCCGATTAGACAGTTCGCCGTTGACTCTTGTTGAAGATTTGAAGATTTTCCGTCCAACCAGTATGGCCAATGTGCCACGAGTGTTCACTAAGTTTGAAGCAGTGTTAAAGGCTGGAACCATTGATTCATCTTCAGTTATCAAGAGAACACTTTTCTCCAGGGCTTTCAATGCTAAACTGGTAGCCCAAGCACAAGCTGATGGTTGTGAAGGTCATCACTTTTTTTATGATACGTTGTTGATCTCCAAATTAAGAAACGTATTAGGGTTTAATAACATGAGATATAACATCACGGGGTCTGCTCCCATATCTCCCTCCACAGTGAAGTTTCTCAAAGCAGCTTTAGGGATCGGGTTGGCTCAAGGCTATGGACTCACTGAATCGTTCGCAGGGTTTGCCATTGGGTGTCCCTATGAAAAGGAACCGGGGTCTTGTGGTCCCACTGGTGTAGGGGTTGAGGTTAGAATAAGAGAAATCCCTGAAATGGGTTATACATTAGATGATCCTAAAGGTCCCAGTGGAGAGTTGTTGCTTCGTGGGCCTCAGATCACTCCTGGTTACTATAAGAATCCTGAAGAAACTGCCAAATCGTTTGATAAAGACGGTTGGTTTTTAACCGGAGATATCGCCAGAATCTCAGCTTCAGAAGGTAAATTATACATTGTTGATAGAGTTAAGAATTTCTTTAAACTTTCTCAAGGTGAATATGTTACTCCAGAAAAGGTGGAGAATGTTTACTTATCGAATAACTCTTTACTTCAACAATGTTATGTTCACGGAGACTCACTCAGAAGCTTCTTGGTCGCAGTCATTGGTATTCCTCCCGCAACCCTTAAAGAATTTCTCACTTCGCAATGTGGTGTCAGTCCTTCACAATTGACAACTGATGATCAACTCTTACAGGTTGCCAACAACAAGGATCATCGTAAGAAGTTGTTGCATGCTTTGAATAAGAATATTGCATCGAAACTCCAAGGATTTGAAAAAGTTCATAATGTATTCGTTGAGTTTGAACCCTTACAGCTCTCACGTGATGTGGTGACTCCTACAATGAAACTTAGAAGACCTGTGGCAGCAAAGTACTTTGCCAATCAAATAGATGAGATGTATACCGAAGGCTCCTTAATAAGTAAATCTTCTTTGTGATTTTAATAATATGCATATACGATAATATATTTAATTTTACATATTCATACATATTCATACCTTGTAATACATAATACTATGCTTATTGTATAATGACATTCAACAACCTTAAACTAGTATAATACATAATGTACCTTGATCATCACCAAAGTCGTGTACTAACCACTTTGATTATTCACCAGCAAAATTTCACTATGGGCAATGACCATAACATACAACAACTTATACTCTTCTGCAATATAGAACAATGGTATGTGACAAGGTACACCGTGGCCATTGAAAACACGCATATTAAAATGATGAGCGAGCTAGCGACGTTTACTAACAACCCCATAATTTAGTCAACACCCAGTATTAGTACCAACGTACAAGAGAAGGATGTTTCCGGGTTAGCCTTGATTGCTGCCCACTCTCATATCACAGGTCTTGGGTTGGACGACAACTTGCAACCCAAGGAATCTGCTCAAGGTATGGTTGGACAATTGAAAGCTCGTAAGGCTGCTGGTGTCATTTTAAGAATGATTCAAGCAGGTAAGATTGGTGGACGTGCAGTTCTTATGGCTGGGCCTCCATCGACCGGTAAAACTGCCATTGCTATGGGATTATCTCAAAGTCTTGGAAGTGAGGTTCCCTTTACAGCTGTTGCTGGTTCTGAGATTTTTTCATTGGATTTATCAAAGACTGAATCCTTAACTCAAGCGTTCCGTAAATCAATTGGTATTAGAATTAAAGAAGAAACTGAAATCATTGAAGGTGAAGTAGTGGAGATTCAAATTGACCGTTCTATTACTGGTGGTCATAAACAAGGGAAATTGACCATTAAAACAACTGACATGGAAACTGTTTATGAATTAGGTAATAAGATGATTGAAGGATTAACCAAGGAAAAGGTTTTAGCTGGTGATGTTATATCTATTGATAAGGCATCTGGTAAGATCACCAAATTAGGTAAATCTTTCACTAGAGCCAGAGATTATGATGCCATGGGACCTGACACTAAGTTTGTTCAATGTCCAGAAGGAGAATTACAAAAACGTAAAGAAGTGGTTCATACTGTATCATTACATGAGATTGATGTTATAAATTCAAGACAACAAGGGTTTTTGGCGTTGTTTTCTGGTGATACTGGAGAAATTAGATCTGAAGTTCGGGATCAAATTAATACTAAAGTGGCTGAATGGAAAGAAGAAGGCAAAGCCGAAATTGTACCTGGTGTTCTTTTCATTGATGAAGTTCATATGTTGGATATTGAATGTTTTTCATTTATTAATAGAGCTTTGGAAGACGAATTTGCTCCAACAGTTTTCATGGCTACCAATAGAGGTATTTCAAAGACTCGTGGTACTAAGTATAAATCTCCTCATGGATTACCAATGGATTTGTTAGACAGATCTATTATCATTCACACATCACCATACAATGCTGATGAAATTAGAACGATTTTATCTATTAGAAGTACTGAAGAAGAAGTTGAATTGAGTGCTGATGCCTTAGCATTATTGACCAAGATTGGTGAAGAAACCAGTTTAAGATACGCTTCCAATTTGATTTCTGTGTCACAACAAATATCTTTAAAGAGAAGAAGTAATACTGTTGATTTACCTGATGTTAAAAGAGCTTATACATTATTCTTGGACTCTGATAGATCTGTCAAATATTTGGAAGAGTTTTCTAGTCTGTTTATTGATGATGAAGGTAACGTGACTCTTGGATATAATGGTAACAGCAACAACAGTGCAACTAAAATTGGAGCTAAAGTCGAAGACGACAAGATGGAGACTGATTAAACAAAAATAGTAGTATATAATATTATTAAGACACAGAACTAAGAACTTCCTTTAGTATTTAAGATTAAAGCAATAATCATACCATAAAGACCTAACACTTCAGCAAAAATCAATATCAATACAATCCCTACAAATAATCTTGGTTGATGCATGAATTGTCTAATTCCTTCGTCACCAACCATTCCAATGGCATACCCTGAAGAAAGACAAGCCAACCCCACGGCTAATCCACAAGCCAAATGCATAAATCCATTGAACAATGTATATTTTTCAGTTGGTGATAATCCACCAGCAATCAATACGGCTACCACCAAACCATAAACTGATAAAATACCCGACATAACAACAGGAATCAATGATTTCATAATTAACTCAGGTGTAAAGGTACCAATACCAGCGATACCAATCCCAGATTTGGCTGTACCAATAGCAGCACCCGCACATGAAAACACCATGGCTGCTGCACATCCCGCAAACCCGAGGAAGGGTGCAAATGCTGGTGCATATTCATCCACGGTAGACATGTTTTTTATTGTGTATTTCAATGGCAGAATAGAGTCAGTCTGTCGTCATTAGACTCTTATCAATTTCGTCCATAACGTTTTTGATAATAAATTTGGGATGTCGTGTGTGGATCAATAAGGTAGTAGTTCGATTCGCACTCGCGAAGAAAACTAAAGCATGAACTAAACATAAACAAACATCATCAATCCAAACGCTATCACATCCATTGTCTAAAATATGTCATATAGCCACGAGAAACTAGCAATATCAAAACAAGAACTTCAAGCTCTTCATGGGCATCTACAAGATGTAGTGTTACAACATCTTGATATACATCTACCTCAAACAGTTAAGCATGATCCACTTCGAAATCAAGTGGGTAAAACCGCCACGGATATTATAGAGAGCGCATTTGTCATGGCCAAAGACCTGATGGTAGTTGATGGAGTTGATGGGGAAAGATACAAAGATGTTGGAGAAATATTAGCATGGGAGCCCAAAGAAGTAGTGGAAGACCTTGATACCACTATAAATAACGAACTTAGAGAAGTTTTGGTGGAATACGAAAAAGAAGTAGGCAGTTTGACTCAATTAAGAAGAACTCTACCGCAACAATTGGGTCAATATTATGATACTTTGGTTGCAGATACTGATGAACATATAACTGATGTCTTGACAGAAATTGACCACAATATTTCAGATGAAGAAAATGATCAACAATTAGAATCCTTGGAAATTGATAATGATTCTTTGAAGAGATACATTGATCATTTCTCAGAACTTCAAGAAATAAAGAAATCTCTTCCACAACGTAAAGCTGATCTTGAAAAGCTTCAAGACACTGTTAAGTTTTTGCAATATCAAATAAAATCAAATAGAAATCAATAATTTAAAGAACTGGGTTGTTTCTTCAAACATAGTAATAATGAATAGGGTTATAGGTAGTTAAGTATTGTTATGGTATACTTCATTTCGCTTAAATGTAAGTGTAGAGTTTATTTATCAGATAACCTAACCAAAATCTATTCTTAATACAAAACTGTTTGTGGAACGACTTCCCTAGCTTATAAGCACCATGGTATATTTTGTCCTTGCAATCATACTATTATATGCAAATTACCTGGTAGAAAGTCAAAATGTCAGCGTGTACCTGATTGACTGCCAGGCTGCAAAGAGTGCCAAGGGTGCAATCTGGCAACCAACAAGGTTCAACTAACCTTGCAGAAATAATTGATATCAGCCATCGATCCCACTTAATGTATACACATGTTTGACTAAAATGCATACTCTGTAAGCACCTTTTGCAACACTTCAGGATACCATCTTGCCGCCACATCTTGATGAGATTTAATTCTATTCTTAAAGACAGCCCAACCAACAGGCTGCGTAGCAACATCAGGAATAAATTGGAATCCTATATCCACACCCCATGCTTTAGCCTGTTCATCTCTACCATCTCTAAGCGCTAGCACTTCTGCAGGAATATTATTAATAAGCTCTTTGGTGGTATCCAAATTAATTGTTTGGAAAAACGGTATTGAAATCCTTGTACCTGAACCAGACTCAGGTATCAAAACTCTATGAATAGTAGCTTTACATACCCCATCAGTAATGGCTTCCAATGTTTGACCACAATTAATCACCAAAGAGTTGGGAATATAAGGTACTGTGACCCATTCTCCTTCAAAGTTTTGCACTTGTAACGAGTTACGATGTTCAGTTACTTGATGAATGTATGTTAATAAATCAGAGTCTCTATGAGGACCGCATCCTTGCTGTGTTTCTCCAGGTGCATCTTCAGTTTCTTTAGCCTCGACAGAATCAAGTTGGTGTGAATCAGGATATGCCACCATCTTCATCTTACATTGCTGATTAATTTTGAAATATTTATCCAAAGCATTGGCATCTAAGCCTAACAGTTCACTTACCAATCGACGGAAATTGTTACTGACATTAGTCATTTTGCTAATATAGTGTTCCACTGCAGGTCTAAAATTAGGTATTGCTTCACTTTTAGGCCATAAGTTGGGTCCTTCAATGTTCTTATATAATGGGTCTCCCTCCTTTGGTGGAGGTAACTCCGTCCCTAAATCTATTTGCTCTCTCCAATCAGTATGAGAAGCGGTTATTTCATTGGCCAAACGGGAATACCCCAAGAAATGCTTGGAATTGATCATTTCACACCCCAATTTGATCTCATCAGGTAACCGAAAGAAATCCACGGCTGCCTGTTCAATTTCATCAAAGTTTTCTTTATCAATCCCAAGAGTATAAAAGTTGGTGATTACTAGGAATCCAACTTCCACCAATGCATGTCGTAATTGAGCAAAAAATTGATCCTTGGTGTTAGGGTCTTGTGCCAACCGAACATCAAGTATAGGAATATCTTTAAATGACATTTCTAATAAAGAATCATATTGAATGTGGGAGAGACTCGAAAAGCGGAGAGTGCCTCCTCCCCCACCTTATATAAGATTTGAGTCACAAGAGTTATTTTTGATTCGCAGCCACAGTTTTTTCTCACGACACCCCAACACCAAAGCTTGTAATCGATGGGAGGAACGGGTACCAAGAGCAAGCCACAACAAGTTGGAGTTAAAGATAGAGCAGAAGCGCCACCTAAAATAGAAGCCACAGTTAAAGTGATAGAATAAATGCTGTTACCACCTGTTGTTTATTCTGGAGATGAAAGCTCGCAAAATGTCATTGGCGTCTAAATCACATCCAGTACCAGCCCTTTCACAACCCCAATTGAATTACACTAACAAAGTTAAATTAACCTCATACTTAATAGGAAGCATTGCAGATAGCTCAAAACCCAAATATAGTAATCTAATTACGTGAACAAAGTGTACTTTCGTAATACTAGTCGCTTCCAATAACTCCTATATCGTAAGTTACATTCTTTCGGGTTTGCAGTTGCTCTATTGCACGTGCTACTTCCCCGGAGATGTTTACCGAATCCGGAGCCGTAGCGAACAAAAGGAACTGTAATGGTATTGAGCCTAGATGATAAAAGTCATTATGGAGTGTTCTTTGTCGCTGAATAATTGAAAGAGCTACAGCTTGTGGCAATGATTCGTGGTACTGTGTTAAAGTTGCCAGGAAGACTTGCATCTTCCTTCTCCACAGGTGCACCCTGTCTTACAAAAAACTTAAGCGCCTATCGACTTAATTCCATTAGAGTGAAATCAAACATAGTAAGACTGCAGAACGTTGACTTTCGTCGAAATTTATGGAAATCGAGCATCTTATGCAAAGATTCAAAGACTCTGGAATCAACCAAGAAACCTAATAGTGCTTCTACACCTAAAAATGACAATGGATCAAATAAACCAACAGAATCAGAACCAACAAACGATTCTTCAACCTTATTTGGCCAAGAGATCTCCACATCCCAAATAAAAATGCTTCGGTCACTTTTGACAACCATTTGGCCTGCAAATAAACCAAGCTTCAAAATCAGAGTGTTGGTGGCTCTTTCATTATTAATAGGATCCAAGTTACTTAATGTTCAGGTCCCCTTCTTTTTCAAATCGATTATAGATGAAATGAATATTGATTGGGCGGCAGAACTAGGTACTGTTGGAAGTGTTGTAGGATCTTTAATTATAGCTTATGGGGGAGCAAGATTTGGAGCAGTTTTGTTTGGAGAATTGAGGAATGCTGTATTTGCTTCCGTAGCCCAAAGTGCCATTAAAAGAGTTGCCTTAAACACGTTTAATCATTTATTAAGTATGGACTTAAATTTCCATTTATCAAGACAAACAGGTGGGTTAACAAGAGCCATAGATCGAGGAACGAAAGGTATTAGCTATGTCCTTTCAGCTATGGTCTTCCATATTATTCCCATTACTTTTGAAATAAGTGTGGTTTGTGGTATTTTAACATATAATTATGGGGCTTCCTTTGCTGCCGTCACCTTATCCACTATGCTAGCTTATCTGATATTCACTATTCGCACTACCAGTTGGAGAACTGGGTTCAGAAGACAAGCCAATAATGCAGACAATCAGGCGGCTAATGTGGCATTAGATTCGTTGATAAATTATGAAAGTGTCAAGTATTTCAATAACGAAGCATTCCAAGCATATAAATATGACTCCGCATTAACCAAATATCAAAATGCTTCTATCAAAGTTGCTACCTCTTTGGCATTTTTGAATGCGGGTCAGAACTTGATTTTCACCTCGGCGCTAACTGCAATGATGTACATGGGATGTCATGGTATTGCTACAGGAGGATTGACAGTTGGAGATTTGGTTTTAATCAACCAATTGGTATTCCAATTATCTGTTCCCTTAAACTTTCTAGGTTCAGTTTACAGAGAATTGAAGCAATCCTTGTTAGATATGGAAAACTTATTTCAATTGCAAAATTATCCTATCAAAATCAAAGATGCTCCTGGCGCCAAACCTTTAAATATCACCAAAGGTGAAATCAAATTTGAAAATGTTAGCTTTGGTTATCATCCTGATAGACCTATTTTACGCAATGCATCATTTACAATACCTGCTGGTGAAAAGGTTGCAATTGTTGGACCTAGTGGTAGCGGTAAGTCGACCATATTGCGGTTAGTATTCCGTTTCTACGATGTGGATAAAGGGCGGATTCTTATTGACGGTCAAGATATTTCCTTAGTGACATTAGACCTGTTACGGAAGAATATTGGTATTGTTCCTCAAGAGACACCTTTATTCAATGAGTCGATTCTTGAGAACATCAGGTATGGAAGATTAGACGCCACCGATCAAGAGATTGATCAAGTTATTAAACAAGTTCATTTGGATTCTTTAATTCACGATTTGCCTGAAGGTGTGGATACACTTGTTGGAGAAAGAGGGATGATGATTTCCGGTGGCGAGAAACAACGATTGGCTATGGCCAGATTGCTACTCAAAAAGTCGCCCATCACCTTTTTTGACGAGGCTACAAGTGCTTTGGATACCCATACAGAACAAGCCTTGTTGAAGACCATTCGACTGATTTTCCGTCTGGCAGGTCACAGAACCACCAATGTTCTGATAGCTCATAGATTGAGAACTATTGCAGACTCTGATAAAATCATTGTCTTGAACAAAGGTGTGGTCCAAGAAGAAGGTACGCATATGGAACTTTTGCACATACCTAATTCATTGTACTCTGAATTATGGAATATTCAAGAGAATTTAGATTTGGATGAACTTTTGCATAAGGAAGCAGATGAACTTTTGTACAAGGAAGCCGGTGAACTTTTGCATACGGAATCCAATCAACTGAAATCTGAGTAATTCATAGGCGTTGTTATCTTGTTCATAGTTAGTTGTCATTATAACCTAATACACACTTTATTTAGTAAAGATCAATAACATTATGCTTGATTAGTACTTCATTGTACCAGTTGAGGTAGTTGCAATTCGGATTTCTGTGGTTACATTTCTGGTGAGATAGAGGAGGTTAGTGAAACAATTAAGGTTCCAGAATCAGGGTTGAGTGATCCGGGGCTTCAGCCGTTGACACACAAACGTATTTAGGTTGTTGCACTGACCGATGATCTGCACCAATTGCCTTTTACAATCAGGTTGCTCGACTGTCAGGTAAAAGATACTGAGCTCTTTGTTGTTTAGCTCTGGGCGTACTGATGTAACTGATGTATGTACGCGCTGTAACTGCCAGCTTGAGCATGGGAAAACGGTCGCATCATTAGCCGAGACAAGGCCAGTATGGGATACGGATTCGAAGTTGAAACCTGTGAGCCCCTGGAGCTTAAACTTTCGTATGGCTGCAAACGTTCGGCAACGGTTGCAATTGAGGCATGATAATAATGATGGTGATGATATTGATAACAAAGATTATTGTCCTAGACACGAAAAGGGGGGCAGTTAATTCACTATGTATACTTGATGAAATTAAAAATTTCTACTAGTGGAGACAAAAGTATGGCGGTTAATGATAATTTGAAACGATCTAGTGCCAAAAACAAATATCAAACACAATCAGCGAAGACTAACCATGTTTCAGATTGGTATTGAATGAAGGGCAAGTGAAAAAAAGTGATGGCTTATTTTCAGATCAATGCGGACATGTGATACATCGTAGGAATTAAAAGGGTGTTTGTACGTGTGTGAATGTGTGTGCATTGATTCTGGTGCACCGAAATAAATGAAACGTTTCTACGGCAGGTTGAAGAAACACGTTAAGGGTAATGTGACACACTACAACTGCTCACTTGATACATATGTGAAAATTATGAGTCCAATTTAGATATTCCCCGATGCAAATTAGCTTGAATACATAAATAATGATAACAATAACAATAACAATAACATTGGCATTACTACTGATAAGTAAGACAACGATTATTTTCGGTATACTTTCCTGACACGGTGCTGTAACAAGGGTAAAAAAAAGTTCAGCAGGACAGACACAGACGTTGGATCACAAAACGGCAAGCAGCACAATCCAAAGAAGCAAATACACACATTTAGAATAACTACCAACTCAATTGTTTCAGAGCGTGTCTCTTCTAGGAGAGGGGTGAACATAATCTGGAAAACCATTGAAGGGGACGGGGTACCTACCGCGGATGCCTGTAATTGTAATTGTAACTACCTTTACTTTAATTTGCGCTCTCAAAAGTTCCTTATCACGAAATTTTTCCCATGGGGTAATTCGTACTTGTAACTTTAATTGTACAGATTAGAATGAGGGTTCTGCTTATGAATATATGTACGTAAGTATGTATGCAAGCATGTAAGTATGTATGTATGAACCAATAAGTGCGCCAATGATTGAAAGTATTTACATATGTACTACTAAATTCTAAGTAAGAGTAAAGGTGCGAAAAAAAAGGAGTGTATTTATTGTTTGTTTACCATATTGGCTGCGACTTTTACCTGTTCTGGTTTCCGTCTGAGCCACGTAAACACCACTTGATGTAAACAACCTCCTTAAAACAATCAGAAATAATAAGCATATCGTAAACACAATGCATCCCTGCAATCTGGAACCTCCTCTATAAAACAAGTCGTGGGGTTGATGCAGACCTTTACCCAAAGGTTTTATGTCCATATATTTCAGTCTATTTGCACCTACTAAACTAATTCTTATCCAATTCACACATAGTTCATATACATATACATATATATACCTATATATACTGATTTATTCGGTCCAAGGATCGCTACACCATCTCAAAGCATAACCGGTTTTCATTTATCATAATTGTTTTTTTTTGTCAGTCATGGGCAAATTCTTTTCCCACCATTCATCAACTTCACTACCATCAGAGAATGCTCCTAAGGTTCTAGTGGCCCGTTCATATTCAACTTGCAGCAATAACAGTGTGGTGAGCAGCTCTTCCTCCTCACTCTTATCACTGTTTCGCATTCGTTCAAAGTCCCTACAGTCAAACTTCAATGAAAACCCTCCCAAACCCACTACCAATCCACCTGTTTCTCAAAGCAGATCTCACAGTAGATCCCAAAGCAGATCTTCCGATACCACATCATATTCCTTTGTCCAAACACCTATCACTCCTACTTCCACAGCAATGGATAATCTTTCCTATTTCAGTGGTATACGAGAAAACACCTATAATAATGACAAGGAAGAAGAACAAGAAGACGACGATGATGACGACTACGATGAAAGCGATGTCTTTGAAGTATTTCTGTTGACTGCTAATGGCACTGGTGCCATGTCTGCCAACACTTCGGCTGCACTGATCACAACCCCCAGTCCAATTACATCTGCAACACACGGAACAACCGCGCATTCAAGGAAACCTCTGGATCTCGATTGTATGCTTCCTCCCTTGCCTCCAACAGATATTCGTCAGTTTCAGCAGAAGATCAACAATTCTCCAGAACATCAACAGTACAGGAAATTAGAACATCAACAAAAACAGCGTCAGGCAAACAAGGCAGAAGATTTAGCCAATTACATTCTTTCGTTGGTGGATGAAGACACTTGTGACTATAACAGATGGGCTTTTTAAAACATCTAGAATCTTCATCATCAACAACATCATTGCAATGCACAAAACTCTATAGTATATATGTACAGGTTATATATGGTGCTATACTAACGAAGCTAACGAATTTACGATATGATTTACAATTGATCCACCAACCCATTGTAGTAACTGGCAAGCACTCTTTTCGGTTTGTTTTCCGCTTCTAATTCCTCCACCAATTTGGTCAAACCATGGTCTGGTAAAGTACTGGTCTTATTCTCGACAAACTCCTTTACTTTGGTGGGCTCCAGGGCCATCAATTGACCTAAAACCATCCGTGCTATGTTTTGTAACGTGATACCAATCTGTTTCGACCAGTCACTTCCCTTTCTAAGCGACCGGAAACACCATTGATTGTAGTGCAAGTTGAACCAATGCCATACTTGATCCTTGCGATCCACCGTTTGGTATTGAGAAACAGCACCCATTAATGCCAACTCGATTAATTTGGAATCGATATTGGTCATAATAAAGTTGAGTGTCTTGAGGAAAAGTGCATCATTGGAAGTGTACCCCAACGAAACAACAGCATATGTTTGAAGTTCATGGTTGGAGACATTGGTGTTGTTCAATAAGGAAACGTTTGAGTTCTTAGCAAACTCAAGCGTACGTTTATATTCCTTTTGAGTGGCAACATACATCTGACCATTAAAAATAGCCAGAAGAAGCTCTCCTGGAGTGAAAGACTTGCTAAGACCGGAACTTATAAAGTTCTTGTACAACTTGCGGACCAAGTCTTGAGCTCTCTTGTTGTGACTAGTGTTAAGTTCAAGAAGAGTGTTTCTACACTTCATCTCCACAGCGTTGTACTCACCTCGTTCAAGTTTTAGTAACGAGTCCCATTTCCCAACCTTATCATAAAGCTGTACGGAATAGGCATTGATCCATTGGGAAAAGGTGGTGTATTGAGTGAAGTTGATAAACACCTTATTGATATGCTCCAAGTAGTTTAAGGCCAAGTTCAACACGTTAAAGTCGATCTTCCATGACTTATGAGCCAAGCTGGTCAAAATTGCAAAGAACGTCGTCACTTCTTGTTCCGTGGGGGTTTCAGTAAGGACTTTGCCATAGTCGTTGATAAGTCCAAGTAAATCTATGGTGCTCAATTGATTGCTGGTTATGTTCTCGGTGATTTGGTTCGTAAGAGCGGGTGATTGGTATAATGTTCTGTAGAACCCTGCCTTATCATGATTCAAAATGACTATCTGGTTCACGGGGATTTCAAACAGCGCAGATCTATCGGTCATCATGATAGTCATTAATTTGGTTTCACCGTTATCCGCAACTATTTTGATGTTTAATGGAATATGGAATGGTACATTTTCATCATCATTAGAAGAGTCGACCTTGTTCTGAGTCAATAACAACTGCTTACCATTATGAGTAACCTCAACAATTGGATAAGCAGTTGATCGTAACCAAGCATGGATAAACGCAAGTATATCAACGGATTCAATTTGGTCGTTCATTGCCTTCCAAATATCCTGCAATTTGATTGATTTAAATTGGTACATCTCCAATACAGAGCTCCAAGCTTTAAAGAAGCCCTGGACACCAATGATCTTCATAAGCATCCGAAGAAGCACCATACCTCTTTCGTACATTTCAGGATTGAAAATGGTGGCTGTTGAACTACCGAGTCCAGTATGAACTGTTTGCATGTATTGGTGAATTGAAGCTGAGGAGGGAACATCCATTCCTTGTTCCCAACTATTTGTAGTGATATCGATCTCGAAATCATCAAAATGGCCCATTTCTGAAAGCGCATAATTACCCAAATACGAAGCAACAGATTCATTAAGCCATAAATCATTCCATTCTTCGAAAGTAACCAAGTTACCAATCCATTGATGAATTAATTCATGGGCTAAAAGTTGCTTTAACGAAAGTGGATTAGGGTTATGTAACAAGTGGTTTGAAACAACAGTAATGATCCCCCAGTTTTCCATGGCTCCATCACTTAAAAAGGGTAAACTAACAAAATCCAACTTGTCCAAAGGGTAGGGTACACAGAAAAGTTTGTCAGATATATATTGCAATATTTCAGACACCAAACAGGCAGATTCTTTGACAAGATGTGAATCACCTAGGCCAGTATAAAATCTAACGGGGATAGACAGTTTGGATGAAGTACTTTCCACATATTCCAAATCTCCGATAACGAATCCAAATACAGAAGGTGAGATTGGTGGAGTGGGTTTGAAGGTATGCTTTGTGTTTTCAGTCATGGAAACGTATTCTTCAGATTCTAACTGAGCATTTGCAACGACTTTGAATCTTGAATTGGTTGTGATGGATAATTGTACAGGAGCTTTGGAAGTCAATTCATCTATAAGTGGGAAGATAGTACGACAACCATGAGGTTGGGTATGAGTTGCTAAAACATAATTATCCGCTTTCCCGTTAATAGAATCCGAATAGTTGGTTTTGAATAATCCCCTTGTTTCATCTTTGAAGGTCTTGATGGTGTTCAATTGTCCCACATATTCGATCAAGACTTTCTTTGGTGCTACTGAACCTGGGTTGATTGTCCCAATAAGGTCAACAGTTTGGGAATCTTTGTTGTAGGAAACTTTCAAGGCCACTTCTTCTTCAGGGTCATCAGAAACAGCAAGCTTTGCCGTGGTGATGATAAGACGGTGAGAATGCAAGGTTAACTTGAAGGTGCTCTCATCTGGTTCACCACAGTAATTGGAGTTAGCAGCCAAGTCAATTGCTACTGTACCTGAAAAATTAGGCTTCAAATGGTTAATGGCAAGCGATACTCCATACTTCACAGGAAGATACTCATTTGAGAGAACAAGCACGGTTCCCATCTTTATTTCTCCTTTCTATGAACCAATTGGGGTTTACTTAAAGGTATAAGTACTTCCCAATACAGATCAAGATTTGAAACTGCGAAAATTTTATGCGACACAAGATACCATTTTGGGAAACCGCGACACTGGCGATACAATAGTAGAGCGATCATTGTATTGTTTTATGTTCCAGTCGATGATGATTATGATGGAGTTGCATCATAAGTCTCTTTTGAGGGTTATGAAATCGTATTGGTTATCAGCATTTCATTTATTCTGTTTCGATTCGGTTAGATTCGATTCGGTGCGATGCGATGCGATGCAATGCAATGCAATGAGATGAGATGAGATGATGCGAATCTCTTCATTCATATTCACTTATAAGGTCAAGAAAACAGAATAAGTTCAATAATTCTACGCGTATTGTGTCAGCTGAGCTAGAGAAGCTTATCGGTATTTGCATCGGGCGTGCGGGTGAAATACCACCACAATAGCCCCACACTAACTACAGGAAGCTCGAAGCGCACTACCTTGTACGAGGTGACAGTGTACGATCACGAGAGGTCATAGGCTAAGGTACGGAAACGGAAACGGAAACGGAATACTGTTAAGAATCTCAATTAGTCATCTCAGCTGACCACTCTACAGCTATACAACATCGCCAACATAATCACTTGAATCATATGATGAAATCAATATGAGCATTAACTAGTACGTACAGCTAGTCCCTTCTTAACTATCTCATTTAGGAGTATCTCTGTCACGCACGACCTTGCCGGAGTTTTGTATCTTGTTGGGACCGACCCAACCAGACGCAAAATTTTGCTTCTATTAGAGAGTCCATCTTCCATTAACAATAAAATAACCATTGGGACCGAAAGGCCGCGGTTTTGCTGTTCCCGGTATTTCTCATTTCCCCTATAGTGTATAGGATATTGGAATGTCGTACAGTCCAATCCCTTTAGTCGTAGTAGTAATAGTAGTGCATTTTAGTAGTAAGTTTGCGGTGTAGAAAAGTTAGTTGGTTCGGCTGAGGGTCTTCCCCGGATTTTTCACCCAAAACTTTTAAAGCTTTCCTTTTATATATATTCCCACTATTGGCGGTAATACGCATAGAAGCTTTATGTTATTATTATTGATATTATTAAACGTCATAATTTAATCCATAGTCGTTATTATTAATCCCGTTCCCCATACGACCAGATCCTAGCGCCATTACGTCTATAATTAGCGATAGTAGTTATTATTGCATGCCATAGTTATTTATTCATTCTCCACTATTTATTCTTGTACTTAATCATTGGCCATGCCATTATTCCATTCTAAAAGGAAACATTCGTACATTCAAAACAACGGCGAGCTTTCCACGGCGTCGTTCGGTACTATTAAAATTGAATGTTCGGGTGCTTACATTGCAAACGACCATCTTCTTCTGGTGAATAAAGAACGGACGGATATCAGTGCATCTTCCTCGAGTACCAACTCATCTCGAAGCTCACTGGATACAGAAGAATCCGAAGAGAGTCCAGCATCAACAAATGGTACATCTCAATCATTACAAGAGTCCAATCGTCATGAATACATCCAAGCCAATGGCTCAGCTACAACGTTAGTACTGAATGGCAAACAACAACAACAACAATTACTGCCTGTCCCTATAGATACAACCATAGATCAAAATCTTACTAAAAGAATCACGTTACCACAACATTCAACGGAAATCATACACATTTCAGTGGACATTGGTGGTACATTAACCAAGCTAGTTTATTTCACTCGCAATAGCTACAAACAGAGAGGAGGTAAACTCCATTTCCGAGATTTCCAAACAGAAAACTTCACTCTGGAAGTACTTGATTTCATCATAGCATTGGTTAAAAAATCATGTAATCCTACAGAATCCAATGGGAACCAGCCTCCAATTACTCATATAATGGCTACTGGTGGTGGAGCGCATAAGTTTTATCAATTTATGAAGAGCACATTTGAAAAACGTAAGCTACCCATAAAAATCGTTCCTACGGATGAAATGGAGTGTTTGATCAAAGGTTTAGATTGGCTAATCACCAAAATCCCCAATGAAATCTTTACATATGACCTTAAATTGGATAAGACCATGTTTGTTGATGATGATGCCATTACTCAAGACAACATATACCCCTATCTCTTGGTTAATATAGGTAGTGGTGTATCTATGATTAAGGTTACTGGACCAGGTAAATTTGAACGGATTGGTGGATCTTCATTAGGTGGGGGCACATTATGGGGGTTACTTTCACTTTTAACTGATGCCAAAGATTACAATGAGATGCTAGAGATGGCTTCTAAAGGTAACAACGAAAATGTTGATCTTTTGGTGGGGGACATTTATGGAACATCTTATAATAAAATTGGGTTAAAAGCTTCTCATATTGCCAGTTCCTTTGCCAAAGTATTCAAGAAACTCAGGTTTAACACAGATTATTCCAAACTTACACCTCAAGATAAGCTTGCCATGTTCAAACAACAAGACATTGCAGTTTCACTTTTATATCTGATTCTGAATAATATTGGACAAATTTCATATCTTCAAGCTCTTAGATTTGGACTTAAAAGAATCTATTTTGGTGGCAGTTATATCAGTGGCCATATGCAAACCATACATACACTTAGCTATGCTGTTAATTTCTGGTCCAATGGAGATATGCAAAGTTATTTTCTTCGTCATGAAGGTTATTTAGGGTCTGTGGGAGCATTTATGATGGGACCAGATACAAAGAGTCTGCCACCCACACGTTCTGGAACGCCATGAGATGAGATGTGCTTCAAAATTATTATTATTATTATTATTATTACTATTTATTATGTATATAATATTATTTATTAGGCTTCATTGTTTTCCATATACTCCTGACCTTTAATATCTCGGAGTTCTTTATGCCATTATTGCCCCTCTTGACCCTGACACCAGAAACCCAGTGCCCCACGAGGCATCAAGGTACAATAGTGATTAAAGTTATACTGCCACACACTCAGAGCGTACTAGTACACGGTACTAGAACGCTTCTGCTATCATAGAGCGTCATACGGGACTCTGTAGTCATCGCACACATACCTCGGTTCAACTATCAGCTACTCTCTTCCACCTACACCATACAATACATGACAAAATGAAGCGGCACCAATAATCAACACCAGTTCAGCTCCTTCTCGGAACAATATAGGTTAACTGTAGTGATGCATACCGTTAGTCTTGTCTGCGTCTGCGTCTTGTCTGCGTCTTGTCTGTATCTAGTATGGCTTGGTCTGGTCTGGTCTTGTCCCCCACCCCCGCCAAACCTCCACCTAATCTGGACCAACCGAAAAAAAATATAGACTCAAGATGTGCACCACTAAACAACAACACCCATTCATTTTTTCTTTTGAGCCAGTCCATCCAGACATCCATTCCATTCCATTTCATTACGTCTAACCATCGCAGACAGGCACACGAGTTAACGTTGCGGCTTTTCAATATATCTGACTCGTAGTATATATAAGGACACATAGAGCTACATATATATAACATATATATATTTAAGGTATATGAATATGGGTACACCAGGTCCCACTCAAGAGTGGACAGACGTGCTTCAGCACAGAGATAATCATATTGCAACACAAACTACCTTTGGAACCAGTCCGACTAGAAGGTTATTCAACGATATACCCAATATGCCCACTACGGCTACCACCACCCCTTTAAAGGGAAGATTATATGATGCTATGGTGAGTGGCGAGAAATGCGAGACCATCACCATCAATCCGGCAAGTCACGAACTGGATCACCAAAACGAAGAAGCATCAAAACAGGTTACGTCTTGGGATATATGGTGGTCAATGATTTTGACAGTTTTGGGGAAGGATAAAATGGCAAGAATGGCTCAATATCTGCTTCGATTGATTGTTTATTATGCAAACAAGAGTGAAACATATTTAAGTGATGAATCTATCAATTTACAACTGATTCTTAATCGATATAATGATAGAGAGAAACAGTTGAATATATTTCGGAATTTGTTTAAACATCCTCAAAACTTTGCTAGAATTGCAACCATTCTTGGATGTCATGTGTTACAACAAAGAGTTAAAGCAGTGGTGCCTGCGTTATCACTTTTCAGACAAATGCTTAGAACTGGGAAATCACCTTTTAGAATCCGAAATTTGGTTGTGGCTTTGAAAAACGCCATAGCACCAGATGGTTCAAGTATCAATTGGCAGAAACTTTTGGTCAAAAAGAATATAAGTGATCTTACTGGACTTTACTATAATATTTGTGATGAATATTTATTACTTTATAAACTTAAATTGGTCCATAATCGTGAGATGCATACATGGGCATCGAGACACGAAATGATAGCATGGTTTGTGGAAACTTGTTTTGCTCTTAATACCACCTGGAAAAATCTACAAGAGTTATCTGAAGAAGAAATGGATTTGAAGATTCAATCTCAAGTTAAGCAAAGAGCTCGGGTGCTTAGTCGACTGATTCTTGGTTCAGGGTCGGCAGTCATTAATCATAATACTACTACTACTAATAACAATAATAATAATAGTGGTAATGTTGCTGCCACCACCACTCAAATAGAGGGCTTGATTCCAGGTAGTGGTTCAAATAGTATGTCCAGCAGCATTATGAGTTCTTATCTGACACATGAAGATTCCAAAGAGGAATTGAAACAAATGAAAGATCTTCAATTCAAAAAGTATTCCAATTATATGGATTTGTATAAATTGATATCCGATTTTGCATTCTGTTTCTATCTGGTATTTAAAGTACCGTTACCCTTTGGTTCTTTGCAGATTATATTAGGTGTGATGTCCAGTTCATTCAGTTTACACAAGATATATCGTGAACAACGGAAGAAGTTGGTTGACCGTAAACGGGCCGAACTTTCCAAACAATAATATTCATGATAATACTAATTAATGCATATGGGATATAGAATTATAATTATGAACTGAATATTTGGTCTAAAGCGAATAATTATGAAAATACTTGGTCCAAAGTGATGTCACTTGATATTTTAGATGCTTCTTTCCAAAACTTTGATAAATGCCTAGCACCCAGATCACATGCTATAAGGACAACTTTTCTACCCACTAGACCTTGTTCTTGAATCATTTTGATAGCTGCAACACAATTAATAGCTGAACTTGAACCCCAGAAGAGTCCATCATGAACACAGAGGTATTTGGCCATTCTAATTGCTTCTTCATCTGTCACTTTGTAAGCCATGTCTATGAATGGTTCTGCTACAGTGAAATTGTGAGTTAAACGATTTAACCCAACTCCTTCAACAAGTGTGTCTACTTGATGACGTCTTCTGGTTCCTTCTCTTTCCACAGTATCGTACATTACTCCATAATTGACTCTATTAGCCAACCCACTCCCTTGGGGGTCAGCCAAAATAACTTTCACATGAGGATTTTTACCCTTTAAATACTTCAGAACCCCAGCTATAGTACCTCCTGTCCCCAGTCCAGCAATAAAGTAATCGATGCCTCCGTTAGTCTGTTTATATATCTCTGGACCCGTGGATTCATAATGGACTTTCCAATTCAACTCTGTTTCAAATTGATTGGCGAAAACAGCCGTGGCAGGGTTGCTAGGATCGTTGTTGATGGATTCTGCTTGTCTTCGAGCGGCGTTTGTGTATTGGTTGGGATCCACTATACTGGCGGGGTCTACAGGATGAAGAACACATCCTAAAGCAGTAAGAGAATCCAATTTCTCTTTGGAAGTATCGTTAGGTAGACAGATATGACATTTATAACCCATCGCATTGGCCAATAATGCTAAGGAGATCCCGGTGGATCCAGAAGTACCTTCAACAAGCACATCATCTCTGTGAGGTTTGATTACACCATTTTGTTCATAGTGCCTTATAATAGCAAGAGCAACTCTGTCTTTAGCTGAGCCACCTGGATTGATGAGTTCGAGTTTAGCATATATCTTACATCCTGTAGCTCTAGATAAAGATTTGATCTCTATAAGAGGGGTATTACCTATAAGCAGTTCCACACCTTGTGATAATGGAGGACATGCCTTTGGAGATGATGGAATGATTTTCTTTTTATTATTGGATCGGGGAACAACATTATTAATATCTATACCCAACTCCTGATGTATGTGATAGATCACAGCTATTGCTGAGACTATTGCTAATGTGGTTTGAGCCACGTTCAGCCAATTCAACGGCATTGAGTTATAAGACGTGTGGCTATAAGCAGAAAAAATGTAAATGTAATGGTTAACTTGTGGATGTTTTAGTGTACTTAATGTCGCATTGACGGTTTCTTATGTAAGCGTTTGACACATATCGTATATTTCAACGTTTTAACCTAGTTTTAAAGCCTCCTGTTGTAAGCTTAAATTGGTATTCCCCGATATGCCGAAAGTGGGGAAGGCTGCAATAAATGTGAAGTCCGATTAACGATGAGCCTAAAATCAACTGCTATCAGTTATCAAGATCCGCAATAGTTTTAAGAGTTTAATGGTTATAACTACAGATTTCTTATGTAGCATTACGCCATAGTTTTTCTCTATCATGTCCAATCATAGCAAGTTTCAGAGAATTGATTTTTTCATTAGGAATTCGAAGTAGATATCGTCGGAGTCAAATATCGGTTCGTACTACTCATGATGCCGAAGCACCACCAATAATACTATTTTGCACCATTATACAGTACAAAAGCCGTTAACAACTCAATTACATATGTACAAATTCTGGAGGTCGGGTAGCACTCATGTAGGGAAATACGTATGTAGAGAAGTACGCATGTAGAGAAGTACGCATGTAGATCTGGAGTACGTAACGACATGTGGGAGAACATATGCACTTATGTAAGAGCATTAGTACATATATGTATACGAATTACTACATATCAATATGAACGAACAAATTGGTATTAACCCGTATAATGGTACTCTTTTCCGTGCTTAATTGGATTAATCATTGCTCTGTAAGAACACCAATACATTCTTTTTTTTTCCATCTGTCCATAGCCCGCTGTTAAATATTTGTATCCGGATCTTCCCCGCAGCCTGGAATAGTATGGCTCCCTCTTGCTGTCGCCACTACCCACCACGAATAAGGCATCTGCAAGTGCCACTGCTATTACTTCGACTAGGACGCCCTCGTACCACGACATAGCTGCTACCAGTACAACGTTCCACTTCATTACCACCACAGTGTGTCCACTACTACGTCCAGGGTTCTTCTTTTTACGCTAGAGCCTAAAGTACAGTCCCTCACAACCAAGACACTACATACCATACCCCTTGTTAAGCTTTTGTTTGTTTCATTCACTCATTCACCCCACCCCACATTTGCCGCCACACGCAATCCTCCAGAAATAAGGTAGTTTGCCTGCTTACGTACACCTAACGTTAATCATCGTTATATTAGTGAATAGGAAAAAGTTATCTGCAAAGGGATAACAATCTTTAGCATCGTCAAATCCACTCTTGTGCCCCTTGGCGTGTCGTATTTGCACGTTTATAAATGACAGCAACAAGGGAACAAGCTGAGTCCGCTCCCGTAAAGCGAGAGGACCAGGAGGTCAATGAATTTTTGCCGACCAAAAACTCCTCGTCTTCGAAGGTTGGCGGCGTTGTTGATGAGCTGGAAGCAACAACAGGAGCGGTAACGGCATCAGCTTCGGCAGCAACTGTAACGGCGTCATCCACAAGTCCTGAAAAGACCAAGGAGAAACCTAAAGCGTTCACCATCAAATATAAAAGACCCAGAGGATCTCGTGCGTGTGCTGTTTGTCGTTCAAGGAAGGTTCGGTGTGACGCGGAGATTCATATCCCCTGTACCAATTGTATTACCTTTGGATGTGAATGTGTGCTTCCAGAGGCTAAAAAGAGAAGCAATAGCGACACTACAAGAACAAAGCGAATAAAACATGGTGGGGGTGATTATAATACTCCCATCTCCACTTCAATGTCTAAATCTGGGTCGTCAAGCGTAGCTGAAAACGGTGGCGATGGAGGCGATGGTGATTTAAGTGGTGGTGGTGGTGCAAATGGCAGTAAAAATGGAGGGGTTACCGTCACTCATAGTGGTGGAGGTGGAGGTGGAGGTGGTGGTTCCTCTACAACAACAAATAGTATCCATGGAAGATCTACCAATTCGTCTTCTTCTGCCAATGGGCCACATTCAGCGAACGAAACCATCCTAAATATAAGTCAAGTCCTGATTCCTCCTTCTCTTACATCTAATTACAAGGTCAGGCCCGGTATTCACAAGAGAGAAGTGCTTATGGGCAATACAAAGCCTACAGTCACCTTTCTTGGGGCATCATCTGTTGGTATCGTGGCTCAAAAAGTTGGAGAACCTCATATTAGATTGACCGAAGACGTTTACGATATCCCTGATGGGTCCCTTGATTCAGTTGAATTGGAGATCTTGAAGATGAGAGGTGCATTTCTTTTACCACAACATGATTTAGCGTTGGATCTTATTGAAACTTATTTTGAACGTGTTCACCCATTAATGCCGGTGATTAATCGATCAGAATTCATGCGGAGATTCCTTGATCCTAAAGATTCTCCTTCCCTTATGGTTCTTCAAGCTGTTTTACTTTGTGGGGCCAGAATTTCCAAGAATCCATTGGTTTTGGATCTGAAAGGTTCAACCAACTTGGCATGTCTTACCTTCTTCCGTCGTGCTAAGGCATTGTACGAAACGAGCTACGAACTGGACCCAGCATCTACATTACAAACATTGATTTTAATTGGTTCGTATTGGGAGGGTCCTGAAGATGTCACCAAAAATTCATTCTATTGGACTCGTGTGGCCGTTGGGTTGGCTCAAGGGTTTGGATTCCATAGAGACGTTAAAAACTCTCCTAATTTAAGCACAGTGGATAAGAAAATTTGGAGAAGAATTTGGTGGTGTCTTTTTGAAAAGGATCGGAACGTGGCCATTGCCTTTGGACGTCCTTCGGTAATTGATTTGAACGATTGTGATGTTCCCATGTTAACAATGGAAGATTTCAATGAAGATGAACCGGACTATAAACTGCCTTATCAAGTGAATGAAACCCATGCGCTTTATTTCATTCATTTGGTGAAGTTGGCAGAGATTACAGGAATCATTCTTAAACATCAATACACGGTGAAATCAGAGCAAATGAAATCAAAATTGAAATTTAGTGTCATTCAACATAGTGATATGTTAATGGGGATTTGGTTTACATCGTTACCACCGGAATTATCCTTTTCTTTAACTGACCCAAAGACTCAAAACTTTTATGCTTGTCTTTTGAATGCTCAATACTATAATCGACTCTATTTGATTCATCGGTCCAACTTGTTGCGTATGGCCAAGTCCAATGCTGCGAATTCCAGTAATTATAAATACCCATCTTGGGGGATCCTGTTCCAAGCTGCTCGGATGATTAGTATTGTTTCTAAAATTCTTTTGGAAAGAGATCAAATCCGATATTGTCCTGTGATGTTTGTGTATATCTTGTTTCTGGCACTTGTGATGTTGATTTATCATGTGGATTCTGAAAATAATGTGATTGCAACAGCTGCATCTGATTCCCTTTATGTTCTGCGTTCTGTTCTTCGTGAATTGGCCAAGTATTGGCCCGTGGCGGAGTTATTACGCAAGTTGTTTGATAAATATGCCAACGATAAGATCAAAAGAGCCAAGGTTATTGAAAAGGGTACCAAAATGGCTTACTACGAAGATGCTGCTGCTCAAAGAGAATTACTTGCAAGATCAAGAACGGTTAATTTCCAAGGGACTACCAGTACATCGCTTAATGATTTGTATCTGCATGCTGTTGAGCGAAAGCAGCAGTTCAATCAATACCAACCTCAGCAGCAGCAACAGGAGCAGCAACAGCAACAGCAACAGCAATATGAACAAAATCTTCAACGTTCTCAATTCCAAGATCATCTGCCATCTAATTCGAATGGTGGAAGTGGTGGTAGTGTTGGAACTATTGGTGGAGTCAATCTTCAATCGATATCACCCAATCTGAATATCTCAGATATTTCTGCAGCAGATACAAGACATAAAGGTCAAGGACAAGAACAAGGACATTCTACGAAGATTGACTCTACATATTCATTCCCAGACATTTCGCTTGTGACTGAATCCATCGATAAAGACAACCAACACAACTTCTTGGAGAACTTTGATCCCACCCAGCTTTTCCCCGACGTGAAATTCAGTTTACCTCCCACCAGAGCGCAATCGCCCGAACCGTTCGCGAGAATGAGTCCAACGACCGAGGTCTCTGGTGAAGAGCACAGTGAAGCCACGCCTAATTTGGCCCATGAGGGCCAAGCGATGGCAGGGTTACCTTCGATTGGACAAACGCCACAAGAGATTGCTCAAACGAATTTCATTGATGATTCGTTCCTCAATATGAATCTACAAAAGATGGACGAAGGACTCGGGAGTTTCTTTAGTTACCTGATGTGAAATGGTGATGCTCACTGCCTCTGAAGCTTATGTAAGATCTCTTCTCGTTTAAGTTTTTGACTATAACCAATGACACTTTGTATTACTGTTTCGTAGGTTTCAAATTCCCCCTGACACGACGCGATTTCACCCATCCAAACACTTGCCAACTTCAAGAGTTGGTTGTAGAAGTGTTGGAATTGAGCCAACTTTTCGTCCACCACGGCCATGTCGCTGTCCAATAAGAACTTTTCGCTCGAATGGTTGAGCATCCCCAGTTCGATATTGCTTAGCACTTCTGAGGTAGTCGTTTTGATCAGCTCCACTTCTTCAACGGGGATGGCTTCTATTGGGGGAAGTTCAAACCCGTCCCAATCTATGTGAGTTCCACCATCAAGATGCGACGACCCACTGGGTCTTCGACCGCGGATTATTGCTGTGTCCACCTGTAAGTTATGCGACGACGACGACGACGTACCATCAGAGGTCAACTCGTCCAAGTTGATGGGGATCCCAAGTCGAAGAAGTAGGTTGTATCTTATCTTCAGTTTAGTCCAATTGGGTGGCAGTAAATATGGTAATCTAGAGAGTTGTCCAAACACTTGTTGTGACCTGTCAGAAAGTAAGTCAGGAGAAGCCCCCCTAGACACCCCCCTGGACTCATTCTGATTGGCTGATATTGGGAATAATGTACTCAAAAGCGTGTCGAGTCTTTTGTCAAAGAGTTGTGGATTTGAAAGGGTGTCTTCAGTAAACGTAGTTCCTTCTTCTACTTCTGTCGTTGTAGTGTGAACCACTGCTTCATTAAAGTCGTCGAAATCAGAGTCAAAATCCGACTCGGCCTCTGATCCAGACATATTGTGAATGAATAAGACGAATAAGACGAATACGACGAATGGCGTCAAAATGTAAACGGTACGACGTAAACCATTTTAAACCGTGCGAAATTTACACCGCGACGATCACTACTGCGACGGGAATCATTACCACCACTATTTCTACCGCGATAACCACTACGACCACTTCCACTAACTGCCACTAATACCACCACTACCACTGCTTCTGCTGCTGCTACCACCACTACTATGATCTACTTCTTTTCTGTCGGAAACCCTGGCCCTGTCAACCGACATTCTGTGGGTCACAAAGTCTTACAACATTTAATACACAGCAGCCGCGCACCACAACTAGTCAAGAAAGGAACATACTCCATAACCTCGTTGGCCGATGCCTCAATCACATTTGTTCGTTCCAATATTTATATGAATGATTCCGGTCGACTGTTTGCCAGTTTCGTCTCCCAGGAACGAGTCAACTTCAACTCCGATGTCGTATTAATTCTTTACGATGACTTTGATCACAAGCTCGGTAGCGCCAAGGTCTCACTGGGCAGTTCATCGGCTTCTCATAATGGCATCAAGAGTATAAAGAAACACATGCCCTCAATGCTGCAAATACCGTCCATCTTTAAGGTGGCTATAGGTGTAGGACCAAAGCCTACTACGACGTCTAGAGATACAATTGCATCGTGGGTCTTGTCACCATTCAGTGTAGACCAGTTACTGGTTCTTAATGAGGCAACTATGGTGAAGATGGACACACTATTAGACTATGTGTGTGTTGACGACATTGACGACATTAATTTGACCCAACTAAATAAACTGTTGAAATAAAAGGCTCTGCACCAGACGCACCAAACGGTAGCGCGCCAACGTCTAATTTGTAGGCAATATCTCAGTATCACCGTCTCTATGTTGTATACTCTTTAACAGCATGAACCATAAAGTCTTGATCTTCGATATAGAAGGAACGGTGTGTCCTATTACATTTGTTAAGGATGTTCTTTTCCCGTATTTTACTGGTCAGATCCCCCAGATATTAAGCGCATACAAATACCCATTAACTGGAAACGTTGACACTGATCATGATCCGATTCTTGATACCCTATTGAAGTTCCCCCAAGACACCCTAACATCACAAGAAACGCTCCGTAGTCATATTTTACAGCTTGTTGCCGCCGATATCAAAGAGCCAGTATTGAAGTCCCTACAAGGTATCGTATGGAAGAAAGGATATCAATGTGGAGACTTGAAAGCTCCAGTGTATGCTGATGCCATTGAGCTCATCACCAAGTTCACACAACAACCAAATCAAAAGGTATACATTTATTCTTCTGGAAGCATTGCCGCACAAAAGCTTCTCTTCGGACATGTGGAAGACGTTGGAGACATGAACCAGTTTATAAGTGGATACTTTGACATCACAACTGCTGGGTTCAAGACTGAGACCTCATCTTATACCACCATTTTGAAGGAAATATTTGGTGATGGTGAAGAAGAAGAAGAAGAATCTGTGCTATTCTTAAGCGATAATGTTAAGGAGGTGAAAGCAGCAAAGGAAGCAGGAATGGAAGGCTATGTTGTGGAAAGACCAGGCAACGCTCCATTAACAGACTCGGATAGAAGGAACTTCACAATCATCAATACCTTTGAGGATATGGTATAGGTCATACATAGATACATACAAACATACATATAGTTATAGTTTAGCCATACTTGTCTCTAAACAAGATATCGGCAGCCACCTCTTCATTCTTATCACAGGCCAAGTATACCTGAACTACCATGGTACGCTCGAACCCCAACTCGCATAATCTGATAACAGCGTTTTCTTCCAGTTCAGTCAAATTAACAGTGATATGACCTCCACTTCCTTCATGGCCTTCACCACCTTCTTCGGCTCCTTCGATTGCTCCTTCTTCATATTCATAATCTTCACCAGAGAGGAACTCATTAATAAATCTATCTGGATCTTGTTGGATAGCCTGAGCAATGGCAGGGTTAGTGGCAGCAAGTCTCTCTAAAAGAGGTGCGATCCATTCCGGATTGGATTGAATGGCCTCTCTAAGTAATGCCAACTGCTCCTCTTGTGACTCTGGGGCTACAACACCACTGGGTTCATTTTGATGGGCCTCTTCAGCAGCAGCTGCGGCAGCTGCAGCTTCAAACAAGTTCTCCCCCACATGGTCTTCATCGTCTTCGTTGGCGGTGGTGGTGTCATTTGCTTCAGTAGCTCCTGTTTCAGCACCGGAATCAGCTCCACCTTCAGCAGCTTCGGCTGGGACAGGAGGTGATGGACGTTGCAAGGACTGAGGAATACCCGTTAACAAGTATTCAACCGCACGGTGAGGGTTGTTGAAAGCCGCTCTCAAGGCTTCAAGGACTTGAGGTCTTGTGTAGCCCATTTCCATGATGTTTGTGATGGTTGCTTCTCTTTCATCGCCTTGGGTGAACGCAGAGCCTGCTTCGGAAGATTCTGAAGGACCAGACTCCGTTGCCGCAGGAGGAGTGCTAGAAGCTGGAGCTGGAGCAGAACCGGAGCCAGATTCGGAAGCAGCAGCAGCTGGAGCAGCAGCTGGCACCGGAGCTGGCACGGGGGTCTTCTTCTTTGAGATCATAAAGATAATGGAATCATTCTCTTTAATTTTGATCTCTTCCAAAGTCTTTTCGTCTTGTAACACCTTACCAGAATAAACAAGCTTCAATTGAGATGGCTCACAATCCTTTTCAGCCCCGAGCTTTTCCTTGACGTTCAACACGGTTTCGGAAGGTTCTGCATCGATGGGGATCTTCAGTTTCTTAAAGTCTTTCAATACAATCTGCATCTTGAGTCAGTGTACAATAACAATAGTGATGGCGATGATGTTGTAATATTGGTGACGTTTGCTACCACTGGCACTTACTGCACTGTATCCACTTGTTCTATGAGCACAGACAGTCACGGTTGACAAAATTTCACTGTCAATTAATTTTGATTTGGGTTTTGGTTTTCGCCCCGCGATGTGGAGGAGGCTGACACTTACTACTGGTATAGTTAGCACGGTAAGTTGGAGGACTCTTACTGTAAGTAGCTGTTGGAGGAGTCATATTGCTGTGCAGTCTGCTGTAGTGATACTGTTGCCGCTGCCGTTGCTTTACTGTTCTATCGCTGACACTGTCTGTCTGTCTGTCTGTCTGCCTGCCTGTGTGTCTGTCTGTCTGCCATGAGATCTCGTCGTACAACCTCTAACGTCAAAGGACCCAACTCGGCGTTAACTGAGTTCTTAAGACTGGAAGGTATCACCGATGCTTTTAGAAGAAGACGTGAAGCTGAAGGGACGACGACTCAGCCCCCAGAGGAGCCGTCTGTGTCTGCTGCGACTCCACCCCCCAGTGGTCACAGACAACGTCGTCAAACTAAAAGAAGACGCGATCTTGATTTAGATCCAGACGAAGAATTCATCCCAGAACACGATGACGACGACGATGACGATGCTGATGCTGATGTCTACTATGACGACGACGACGTACAAGGAGTCAAAATCTCGGGTGAAGAAGATACCTGTGTTGAATGTGGCACTACATTCTATTTGAACGTCTACCTGAGATACCTCCAGCTGAAGAAAGGGTATCTCTGTGACATGTGTAACGAGGTTCTAAAGAGACAAGAACGAGCCAAGAAACGGAATCAGGTCTCTGCTCGCCGGAAACGGAAGACGGTGGCTCTGGCGTTGCTCAACAAAAGACAAGTGTTGCTTCCCAAGTTGCAAGACATCTGTATTCACGAGATCTCCAACAACATTAACGATGTCGATGTCTTGGGCAACATTGGAGAGACCAACTTGAACAAGATATCGCAGATTTTGTCGAAGAATCGCTCGTTGAATAACAAGACCATTGGGTTGTTTTTGGGTCCTCATTGTAAGGCATTGGAGTTTTGGGATTGCTCTAATGTTGATTCGGATTCCCTTAATAAAATCGGCTCCTTTTGTCCGTATGTTGAGTCTTTAACCCTACACATGTGCGGACAACTTCACAACGATAATATGAAATATTTCAGTACCAATTTACCTCATTTGAAACATCTTTCATTGGACGGTCCCTTTTTGATTAGCGATTCAATGTGGCAGGAGTTCTTTGAAACGGAGGTGGGGAAGAACTTGGTCTCATTTGAAGTTAGAAATACCCACAGATTCGGTAACGATTCCCTTATTGGGCTATTAGAGAATTGCGGATCCAAATTGACTCTGCTTAAGTTGTCTCGCTTAGATACGGTTGATTCTGGTGATGTATGGTCATTATTGCCTCATTATTTGGGTGAAAGTACTTTAACTGAGTTGGAGATCTCATACCCTGTTAGGGAAGAACTTATCACTGATGACTTGATAATCAATATCTTATCAGTAACTGGTGATACTTTGGAGTATTTGAACTTGACCGGTTGCTCCAATTTAACTGATAAGTTATTGAGTGATGGCATAACTAAGTTCTGTCCACTATTAAGAGTATTAATCTTAGACTCTTTGGATCAATTAACTGATGAAGGTTTCGCTAATGCTATGGGAAGCTATAGTACAATTAACCAAGGTGGGTTAACCAAAGTTCTGCTTTCAAATTGTGTGGGCTTAGGTGATAATGCCCTCTATGCTTTATTCCAACACTCAGGTTCAACATTAATTGAATTGAACACTAATTCCATCCATAATCTTTCAAAAGAGTCGCTCCTACAAATGTTTACCGATGATCTACATCCTTCTAAAGTCGAACAGCAACAGCAACAGGAACAGAATTCCATTTCTTATTTCCCTCAAGTACATCTACTATTACTTACTACGTGGGATATTGGGTTTGTTCGGTCTGTGGATGATGAAGTGGTTAAGGCTATCTCCGATCATTGTACGAAGCTTCAAATCTTGGAAGTTTATGGGAATAACAGATGTTCATCCAGAGTACTAGTACGTGAAGGTCTTCTTTTGTTAGGACGTCAAAGTGATAGTATTTAATAATTTATAAATAATATTAAACACTCTATGTTTATCTAGAGTTTGGAAAAAAAGGGGCGAGCTGGGAATTGAACCCAGGGCCTCTCGCATACTTGCGTGTTGTTACAAAGTAACTAGCGCCCAAAGCGAGAATCATACCACTAGACCACACGCCCATTGTTGTTATAACAGAGACATTTTTCTGTAAAATGCTGGCCAATTAAATGTAATGTACTGCACAATGAAAGTTAAGTGGTATAATTAATTAGTATGGATAAAACTCTAGTAGAATCAACCGCATCAGATCAATATTATTATGTTTATCCCAAATCGTAGCTGAATAGGCGAGAGTTCTAAAATCCTCTTGACAAACGTACGATGACCATATGTTGTTCCTATTCCAACTGCCAGTCTGTAGTGGTGCCGGCACCACCACACTCCATTTCAAGAGAGCATCCCACTTGGAAGGCCACAGCGAGCGCCTAGTGCTAAGTCCTTGGTTGTAGGGCATATGCGGCGAAAATGGCAACTGAGAGCGTAACGAGAACTAACTAAAGGTATACAAAAAGAAGTATAATGGTCATGTGAATCAATCTTAACTACGGTAGAAAGATTAGACTAACGTTAAATTATTATGCTATGAAGGTTAAATCGTAAAGAGTGTTGATATATTAGTTGTGGTTAACTGAGCGATGAGTTACAATAATACTAGTTAGCTGGAACTGAAATTAAATTGGCTTCAACTAGTGCAGTTCGTAGTAAAGGAAAAGCTAAACTGCACTCCTCTTTCGGTAATCGTAAAGTATCTCTGGTGCTAACTTTATTTTCTTTCACGATATTCGACCTTCAGATATGTTTGGAATTGTTCTGGTGATTTACATATCTGTTGCCCATCTCAATATCAATGCAAGTGACATATTGTGAGGAATATATGGACTAATTGTACTTATCTTTTCTTCTTTGAAGCCTTTACTTTGGTTGTAGCTCTCAGAAGTTGTATTGGATGCAATCCCACATATTTCCCATTCATCTCCTTATATGCGTTCATATAATCATCAGTGGTGGAAAACTCCACAAACCCAAATCCTTTAGGCTTTCCAGTCCTGTTATCGGTTGGTACCTTCACTTGTGTCATTGTAGGATACTTTGCAAAGGCATCATGTAACATTTGGTCAGTCACATCGTCACCCAAGTTGCCAACGAATAAACGGAAATACATAGGATTCCAGTTGAGAAGACTGGCATCTTCCCACAGCCGTCCATTATGGTTTCTTTTAACAGTCTTATCATCGGATGAGGCTTTGGAATGTTGGGATACCTTTCTGATAGCTGACGATGATGTTGTTGTTGATGATGATGATGATGATGGTGATGACGTTAATGCACTATGGAGATATGAGGCAGCTTGTTTACCAGCAGCCAAGCGTCTATCGGAAGACTTGGAAGTGTTGATCTTTGATATTCTACTCATTGATACAGAAAGAAGATGTTATATATGTAAGACAAATGTTTAGGTGCGAAAATGATTAGAGAAGTGGGTTATGTAGAAAGGGATACCAATACGTGGCCAGCTGATGGAAAATACTGAGATGTTAGGGGGTTATACTGTGTATTTATAGGTAGAGGAGATGAGTGGCGACTCCTGATAATATTACCTATCACTTTTGAAATTGGAATATTACGTATCATAATTTTAATTGTAACATGACGAGTCATGTATCGATATTAAATATGACGTATCGTATTACTGGAGTAAACCATATATGTCCTTACATTGTTACGTTATATATAGTCAATTTGAAGTTAAGGTACACATGCTAATACCTAGGGTATCCTTTTATTAGTATGAACAAATAATGGGGATCAACATTGTCGTGTGGATACGATTTCTCCACCATATAATCAACTTCTCATCGCAAACACTTCACTGCAAGCTGGACTTCAAAGCCAATGTACATACTCTCGGAGATAGAGGACTTGATCCGAGTGCCGCCGAGCTCATTCAATGTTCCTATCAAGCTTTCGGTAACTGATGAGTTACATCAGAAATATTCTAATCGAGTGGTTGGTGGGTTAGGTCTAGTGGTAGCAGTTTGGGATGTACTTCAATTGGATGACGGACTTATACGTCCGGGAGATGGTGGGGTCTTTGTAGGTACCAGGTTCCGCTGTATAGTTTGGAAGCCATTTGCTGGAGAGATTCTTGGAGGTTGGGTACTGGAATGTTTACCACTGGGGATTAAAGTCCGGATGGGATTCTTTGATGAAATCTTTATTAAGAAGGAATACTTGTTTGAAGGATGTGAATACAAAGAAGCAGAGAAGGCTTGGGTATGGAAGCCTGATGCTGATACGGAATTATATATTGATGTTAATGAGAAGATCCGGTTCCGAGTTGAGGAAGAAGTGTTTAATGATGTTAAGGCTACAGAACTTAAAGCTACGGATGGAAATACCCAAAGTGGTAATGAGAAACCATCATATGTTATTATTGGATCGTGCCAAGTAGAAGGAACTGGATGTGTATCATGGTGGGAATAAGCTATACGTATATGACAGTATATGTAGATGGCAGTATACGTATAATAGCATTAATATAGTATATTATACGTATACGATAGAAGAATATACGTACGATTATATATGTATATATGTATCAATTATATTGCATGTACTGACTGGTGGAACTGAACTTCAAGTTACCCTTAATAACCTTATCAACAGCTTTAAGGAAATCCTTTTCAGTGGCAACCTTCCGTCTGGCCCTAATAGCAAACATACCTGCTTCAGTACACACTGATCTTAACTCTGCTCCTGTAGCATTAGGACATAATCTTGATATCAATTCCCATCTAATTCCCTTTTCTACACTCATGGTTTTGGAATGAATTCTAAAGATATTGGCTCTACCTTCCAAATCCGGTAATGAGAACTCCACTTTCCGGTCTATTCTCCCAGGTCTCAATAAGGCAGGATCTAATGTATTGGGTCTATTGGTTGCAAACATCACCTTAATATTACCTCTAGGATCAAACCCATCCAATTGAGTAATCAACTCCAACATGGTTCTTTGAACTTCATTATCACCACCAGCTCCATCGTCAAATCTGGCTCCACCAATAGCATCAACTTCATCGAAAAAAATAATACATGCCTTTTTGGTTCTGGCCATTTCAAATAATTCTCTAACCATTCTAGCCCCTTCACCAACATATTTCTGAACCAATTCAGATCCAATTACTCTAATGAAAGTAGCATCAGTTCTATTGGCAACAGCACGTGCACACAAGGTCTTCCCTGTACCTGGAGGTCCATACAAAAGAATACCCTTGGGAGGATCAATACCTAATTTAACAAATCTTTCTGGTGATAATAATGGTAATTCAACAACCTCTCTTAGCTTCTCAATCTGTTCCTTACACCCCCCTACATCGCTATAAGTAACATCTGGCTTCTCTTCCACTGTCATCATCGTAACACTAGGATCAATCTTGGGAGGCAATGGTAATTGGATCTCATATTTATGTCTATCCACACCAACTCTCATACCTTCTTCGATATCTGTGGGGGAAACTCGTTCTCCCAATCCAACGACAAACTTAGCAAGTTGTTTGATATTGATCACATATTTGGCTTTAGTATCGGCATTCTGTAATAATGTTGTAGTGTTAGAAGCCTGAATGATCTTAGTACATCTTGCAACTTGAAGCAGTTGCTCTTCATTGGCCCGTAGTTTATCTCCCATGACATCCCATAAATGAGGTGGTGCCAATCCAGTATCACTCTCTTTGATCCCCACAGACTCTTTTATGCGATCTTCTATGGTCTTTAAGTCCTTTTCAATCTCCTTTAAAGCTTCTCCATAAGGTGCTGCTCCATATGTCTTCAACACTTGGATGTCGCCTTCGGTCAATGGTACGACATTATCCTGATTCTTATCGTCATCCTCGTCAGGAGCGACATATTTGTCCCAGTCAGCTTTTGGAGGCATTGCTTGAATTTATATATGTATCTGTATATACAGAGAGAAGATTGGTAGTAGTAGTAAGTTTAGCTGCGTTGGGTACTGTTGATCAACCAAAGTTCATTTTCAGTGGCGGCATTATATGGTAAGAGCACGACTTTATTCAGATGAATATATCAACCACTATTAAACTCCACAACTCTTTTATATTCGGAGATAAATGCAACATTTATTCACATATATGTACTGGGGATAATAAATAAATAAATAAAGTTGAAACTGGCACACATACAAATGAATCTCCCCAGAAGAGAAAAACAATTGTCTAGGCAAAAATAACACCATTAAAATGATGCTTAATAAGAACGAATAGCAGGAGGAACTGTCTTACATTCATTTTCATCCAAAGTGGTCTTGATGACATCTCTGTAATCCAATTTAACTTCATCACCGAAATCCTTTTGATATGACAAGGTGTGCTTCCACCAGTTTTCATCATCTCTTGTAGGATAATCATCTCTAGCATGAGCACCTCTTGATTCAGGTCTTGCAGCAGCAGAATGAGCAGTTTGGGTAGCACAGGTTAACAAGTTTTGTAATTCCAAGGTTTCAACCAAATCTGAATTCCAAATCATAGATCTATCAGTGGTCTTGACATCAGAAAATGAAGCATCAATCTTCTTGATGTGGTCAACACATTCATCCAATGTTTCTTGGGTTCTAAACACAGCACAACCCTTTTGCATAGTCTTTTGCATTTCCAATCTGATATCAGCAGTAGATTTACTACCAGAGGCATTTCTTAACTTATCCAAGTTTTCAATAGATTCCTTACCCAAATCAGCAGGAACTGGTTTCAATGGGGTACCAGGAGTCAATTGGTCTCTAATGGTGTGAGAAACAGCTCTACCGAAAACAACCAAGTCCAATAAGGAGTTAGCACCCAATCTGTTAGCACCGTGGACAGAAGCACATGCAACTTCACCGGCTGCCAATAAACCTGGAACAACTTCATCTTCACCCTTTTCATTCTTCTTAATAACTTCACCAGTCCATTTGGTTGGAATACCACCCATATTGTAATGGACAGTTGGTAAAATTGGAATAGGTTCCTTAGTGACATCAACACCAGCAAAGATATGAGCAGATTCAGAGATACCTGGTAATCTTTCCTTCAATACACTTGGAGGTAAGTGAGATAATTGCAAAAACATGTGATCCTTTAATGGACCAACACCTCTACCTGCGTTAATTTCCATGGTAATAGCTCTAGAAACAACATCTCTAGAAGCCAAATCCTTAGCAGATGGAGCATAACGTTCCATGAATCTTTCACCTTCAGAGTTGACCAAGAATCCACCTTCACCTCTAGCACCTTCAGTGATCAAACAACCGGAACCGTAGATACCTGAAGGATGGAATTGGACGAATTCCAAATCTTGCAATGGTAAACCAGCTCTAGCAACCATGGCATAACCATCACCAGTACAAGTGTGAGCAGAGGTACAGGAGAAGTAAACTCTCCCATAACCACCAGTGGCCATGATAGTCTTGTGGGCTCTGAATCTGTGCAAAGTACCATCTTCTTGGTTGTAAGCCATGACACCTACACATTCACCATCTTGCATCAACAAATCCAAGGCAAAAAATTCAATGAAGAAATGGCAATTGTGGGACAAGGCTTGACCGTAAAGGGAATGCAAAAGAGCATGTCCAGTTCTGTCGGCAACAGCACAAGTTCTGTAAGCTTGACCACCCTTACCGTATTCCTTTGATTGACCACCAAAGGCTCTTTGGTAGATTCTACCTTCTTCATTTCTTGAGAATGGGACACCGTAGTTTTCCAATTCGTAGATAGATTCAGGAGCTTCTCTAGTCATATAATGGATAGCATCCTGGTCACCCAACCAATCAGAACCCTTGACGGTATCATACATATGCCAATGCCAATCATCCTTGTGCATGTTACCCAAGGCAGCGTTGATACCACCTTGAGCAGCAACAGTATGAGATCTAGTTGGGAACAACTTAGATATACAGGCAGTTTTGAAACCGGCCTCAGCCAAACCAAAGGCAGCTCTTAAACCTGCACCACCAGCACCCACAACAACACAGTCATATTCATGATCAATGACGTGGTACTTTTGTCCCAAGTATTTGGTGGAGTTAACATCGTTACCCTTGATATCACCAATGGTTTGCAAACGAGTAGCAGATGCTGATAAGAATCTAGAAGAACTTACAGTCAAGCTCTTTTTGAGCATAGATTGACGTAAACTGAGCATTGGGGGGAAAGGAATTATCAATTACAAAACAAACAAATTTTAATTAGAAACAACAACAATATGAACCCCAGATTAGGTAGTACCTTCTTTTGGTTGGTTGTGTAAGGGTCGATGTCTCTAAAACAACGTATCGCTAATTGATAGTACTTTTAAGCAACAGTACTTAAGAAGAATATGAGTGTGTAAAGTAAAATTTGCAAATCTTTTATGGGGCTAAAATTCATTGGCCATGGAGAAATAGACATAGAAAGGTCGTGTACTTTGGTTAAGCTTTTTATTGGAGCTCGAGTTTACATGAAAGAACATAACGTTATTCTAGGGAACAATCGCTTTTACAATTAGTGACATTCCATGGGCTACATTATAAGAGTTACATTATCGCGTGTAATGCTTAACAACCCTGCCAATTAACTGCTATCTATCCTCAGTATGATGAATCCCCTCCCCACAAACAACAAGATCTGGTCTGCGCTACCGTTGGAAAGTTGTTAGTTTTCGTTCATGATTTGAAAATAGTGCGTTGTTATTGGCTAGTGCTTTCCGAGCTTTGCAGCAGCCCCCGCCGGGGCCGAGAGGGAACGTTACGGGTGCGAGAAAAAAAAAACCGGCGGCATACTGTGTGTCACGTGATATTCCTATTTACTCCGAACCATATAATCTAAACTAATAATTGAATAACTTCATGTTATCTTTCACAATACCTGCCAATTCCTGCTTGAGTGCATCTCTTGCAGGGCATTCACCAATTGGCTCCAACTTCAATAATCTTTCATTCACCTTCAAAAGTGTAGCAAGACACAATTGAATGCTATCATTATCTGGAACTCTATTCATGATGCACTTTAGTAGATTTATCATTAGTTGTAAGTTCAGAGAGAATTCGCTTAGTCTTAACTCTTCAATGCCAAACATCTGGTTTGTACAGCTCAGTTTATCTTTCATGGTGCCCTCTAAAATGCGTACTAATGACTTTAATGAGCATCTAATGACTTTGTACATCTTGTGATGGCACAACATGACTATCAAGTTGGAAGAGGCTATGTCGTTAGTGAACTTGAGGATCTGAGAAGCATTGGTGCCAGTGGCATCAGAACGTTCATTGTCGTGACTTCCATCATCTTGCTCCGTTGGTGAGGGGGGAAGAATATTCGGTGGTCTGCGTGGTTCTCTTGGGGGTAAAGGAGTTTGTGCAACTACCAGTTCATTCATCATAAGAGTGAACAGGTTAGCCAAAAATTGTAGGGTGAATTGTAACGATTCACTGGAAGACATTTGATCAATTTCAATTAAAAGGAAATAATAATTTAAATTGCAAACTGCAACACATTCTTCCAAATAAGTTTTAGTTGCCAGTTCCGTATGATAAATAGCCACTATATTCTTTCTCCATTTATCTAGCGACTTCAGCAAACTATTCAACAGATCGGTGACCTGCTCAGGGGTCACTTTACCCACAGACCTTCTTGATTTAAGGTCCACTATTTGCAGAACAATCTCATACATTTCCATTTGAAGATTTACCAACTCCAAGTTCTCTTTCGGGTAAAGGGACTCAGTAAATGGTATAGTCCATTGTCGATGGGTGGGAAGTTGGGGCATTTTGTCCCTTATCAAACTTATCTCAATATCAAGATTGAACACAGTCCAATAAAGCCGTTGAATCAATACGTTATTATATCGGGACTCGGACTCCTTGTACAATTCTGATTGCACTACCACCCGATCCAAGATCCCTATTAAATCCCAAAGCATCTTGTGGTTTACAATTAACCCATAAATAGCTAGCAAAAGAAGAACAACAATATTGCTTTCAAGTTCCAATTCCTTTGAAGTCTCATCCAAGTTCACGTTGATAACATCAATGATGTTTTCAATTTGTCTTTCATTGAAGTATTTGCCAAAGTACTTGGATCCCCTTTGAACATCATACACAAGTGCTCCAATGGCCATTACCAAATAAACATCCAATGGGACAATGCATTCCTTAGAGAAGTTGATGTTTCTGAACTTGGTCATGAACTCCTCTTCATTCATAAAGGGATATTTCAAACAGTAATTGTAGAAATAGTTAACCACAAATATCTGGGGAAGACTGGTTTCGCCCAAGAAGGAATTCATGGTAATAAATTCGTCTTGAATAACAGAAGAAGCTTGGTTGTTCTCGATTGTTGCAGCCTTATTCTTGAAGATTCTACCTAACACCAGAAGAGGTGTATCTTCTCTTCCCTTTGACTTTGGTCTTAAAACTGGTCCTCCTGTGACATTGTCGGAAACGTTTCTTTTATGAGAAACTGAAGTAGATGGTTTTCTAACAGCAGAGGAGGGGTCATTAGTGTTGGTCAACATGGAGGAAACAGTTACCAATTTATCTTTTGTAGCAGTGGGTTCACTAAGAGAAATTGTGGTTGATCCACCACCATCACCAAATGCACTAAATAAAGTTGAAGGACCTGAGGTTGGTTCGGTAACTAGAGGAAATATTCCAGTTGTAGGTCTTGGTTCACCTTCTAATTGGTCATTGACTATTCGGAAAGTAATCTTTCTTCTTCTCTTCTTAGTTCTCATAACATACTCACAATCAGCTCCAGATTTGGTACAGTTGGAGCATTTGGGTAAGGCTCTTGTGCACTTCTTCTTCAACCTGTAACATCGAGTACAATTATTAGCTGCAATTTGTGAGGAGTCATTATTGTTAATACTGTTGTTTGCGCACTCCATATCAACATCGGCTTCTTCTTCTTCATCATCGTTATCTTCCTGGGAATTTGTATGGGTGGTACTCAGTGATACATTGCCATCATACGTTGCTTTATCACTTGAGGGTACTTCTGTTAATGCTGTCTTGCTGGTGGGTTGTTCTTCCGGTTCGGATGTTGTCGATGACGAACTCTGGGCAGCAGCCACGAGTTGCTGCATCAGAGGTATTGATCTTGAACTTATGCCAGTCATATCTGACGTTCTTAAGCTGGATGATCTGGCAGCAACATACGAGGTGGATTTAGGGAAGGTTTTAGTCGATGGAACAGGTGATAAAGTACTGGTGACTAAGGGGGATGAATTAGAAGATGACGAGGTTGACGATGAGGACGTCGATAAGGAAGGATCATGAGGTTGAATGGCTTCAACATCTGCTTTGGAAATCATTTTACTTGTTTGGTCACTGAAACGGAATTTCAGTGCAACTGTACCGTTGCCCATCAGCTTTGTATAGAAAAAGTCCATCTGTGTGGCTCAACACAGTCGCTTGAAGAGTATGATATCAGATGAGGATGCTATGACAAATCCACTGCCATAAAACGTATATCAAGCAAAAGAATAAAGGGTAATGTCGAAAAATCGGGACGTTGTATTATTGATGTAAGTATCAATAAGGGCTATACCCGGAGATATAGTCGGTTCTTATGGAATGAATGCTCGTTGGTGAAACGGGACCGCTCGGTTGGTGGTGTTGTTGCTGTAAATAAAATGAAATGAGCTCGACTCCACAATATGAAATCAACTCGACGTAACTGAATCTGTTGAAGAGTTCACCGTGGTTTCTTTGATGGTAATATTTTGCAAAATAATGAAGAAAACACCGTTGCGCTTGCCTAACTGTGGTGGCAGTTTTCGCCCCATCTTAAACTGTGGCTTCACTATTACTAAATTGGTCATGACGTGAGAATGGACCGCCCGTAGGAAAAGGGCGAGGGTTCAGTTGCCGTTTTCAGAACTACATTACCGACGGTCGTGTGGGACCTATGAGAAATACAAAGGTGTGTACAGTCTCTCTTGGTAAAGATGTTACTTCGCTAATTCACTATATACAAGTAGCGTGTTATGTATAGTACACAAAGAAGGAACAGATCCACTTAATTCAATTTAGAAGGTTAGTAGTCATATTGTTGCCGTTATGCTTAAGCAGTTGCTAATGGAGTTTGATCTTGTTCTTGATCTTGTTCCTGCTGCTGCTCTTGCTCTTGTTGTCTCAATAAACGGAACTCTTCAACAGCTACTTTTCTCAACTCATCAAGCATAACTGTCTGGTCACGTGGATTGAAAGGAGGTAAAGTATCATGTTCAACTAAATCCACACGCCAATGTTCATCACTACCCTTTCTCCAGACATTTTCCCAAAGTAACGTGGTGTTTTCTAACTCAAAGGCATCAACCACATGAGATAAATCTGCTACTGCCTCTTGAGAATGATGAGGTCTATATTGACCACTATACCAATCATTCATTTCTTTATCTTTATGTCTGGCCTCCTTACTTTCTTGTCGAAGATCAGTATCTCTTAGCTTCTTCAATTGTATTAACCCATTATAGGCAGCTTCTGCATATTCATAATTGTCAAAATTAGCAACACACATAATTCTCCATAAATCATTCCGTCTAGATGGCTTTCTATTCTCCCAGTTGGGACGCACAAATTGCTGGTCAATCAAATCTTGATGCCATGCTGGTACTTGAGAATAAAGAATCTGTCCACTAAACAAATTCTTAAATACATAAACTTGTGGACCCATTCCTAGCTCTTGTAATTGGGTTATGGTCTTGGGTGCATCTCCAGCAGCAATTCGAGCTCCAAAGACTTTCCGCGTTTTCAAATGCTCAAGAAGATGCTTACGCATCTTCTTTTCGGCTCTCATCCGGGAAGCTGGCATCTTTTACTGACGTTTTCTATTATTAGTGGTACTTACAAAACGTCCCTAGTACATTTGAACTTCCACCTTTTAAAATTTTTCAAGATCAGATTATAAGGTCGTGTACATTTCCCAACTAAATTAGTGCTGCCAAAAAAGGTTAAAGTTATCACATAAAGGTTTAAAAGACAGCCAACTGTTATCACATCCATTCTTATAGAATAGCAATTAAGAGTGACTGGTCACATAACTTACTCCATTGAGCATTAACATCGATTCCACTGGAGCCTATTCAAGTCAATTCAAGTGTTCAATGAGTGGGTCGGGTACATTATCTTAAGACAAAAACAATACTACTTTTACGAATATGGTTGTTGGGACTTTATTAGGGACTATACCCTTTATATTAGCATTCCTGGCTGTTTGTGTATCAGCATACTACTATATCTTTTGTAACGACTTGATCCCGTCGTATTCGGTGTTTTACATATCCAAGGACCAAATTAATTCCTACGTCGATAGGAATATCAACGTTAACGCCAGAGGAGGTGACTTTGTTATACCGCTAAATACAGAAGATATTGGTGATGATGGCATGGGGGGTGTTATTGAAGGTGGTGGTGATGATGAAGACACCGACGTGCTATTGTTTAAAGAGAAGCAGAAATTGGAAACCCCTTCATCTTTGGGGACTGAATCTAATATATTGAGACAACTGCCGTCTTACTTAGCATTAGGTGTATTATTCAGTATTACTATTGGACTTTGTGTTCAATTGATCTTACTAATGTTAAGTGAAGTGATAGAATTCTCTTCTGAAGAGTCAAGATTGGTATTGTTTCATTTCACTCTCAATTTACTCGTGTTTTTACTAACATTGGTACTTCCATTCATATTATTCAACTTGCTTGTGAATAATAATCCTATCCATATATTCTCCTTTTCATCCAAAATAAGGTTGACTATCATTACAAGTTGCATGGTAGGTTGGTTTGTGCTTTTGAGTAGATTTGGGACACTCAGTCAGTCATTCACGCCTATACAGTTGTACAATCGATCATTACTTGAATGGAAGATCAACGAGATATCAATTGGAGGCATTGTCACCCTTGCCATCCTTCTGGGAGTTGGTTCAACTTCTACAGCATTTAAACTATATCTACGGGTTAGACATGGAACAGATGGTTCAGGTACAGTTTCGGTTTCAAGCATAAACTACTTGATCCGTTCTTATAATAACACCACTGGCCTCCTACATAAGCGACAACATGAACTACAGAAATTAGTGACTCTAACAACTAATGGTACCGTATATAATAACGGTAACATCCAAGAGGGGGCTCCTAAGAGTCATAGAAGACAACAGTTACTCAATAAAGTGCAATCATTTGCTTCGTTAGGGTCATCATTGAATGATGAAGAAGAAACCTCTTTGAACAATGAAATAAAATCCCTACAAATGCTTAGACTGGGTATTTATCATGATATTGTCAAACAGATCAATCAGTATGTCTCGTCAAAATCTTTAAAAATCAATAAGGAGGAACAGGATGTGCTACAGAAACTTAATACTGGCATTACCATTGGATTTGGGGCTTATTGTACATACCGTATCATCACCGTGTTGTTGATTAGATTGCCCTATTTTTTGCTTTTGAAAACAGAATCAAAACCTTCATTGTCAACTCGAACTGGAGAAACTCAAACAATGTCTGAAGATAATGATAATTTGGCAGCTACTGTTGCCAAAGATGCGCTAGCTATAACCATTTCCAAAATGGTATCAGCTATTATTACGCTTCCCATATCAGAGAAACAATTAGTTAATCAACTTAGTTTCATTCTTAGTGGGAGTTTATTTATTGGGTCGATATCGAACGTTTTAACCACTTTCCGCTCCATTTCCAAAGCATTCCCTCTTTTTTTCATCAATGAAAACACTTATACCAAAGGCACAATGCATTACATCAAACATTTGGTTATGGGCGAGCTTTTCGGAATATATGTCATTGCAACAGCTCTATTGATTAGGACAAACTTACCATCCACAATGTCCTATCAAGTTTCCAAAGTTCTTTCGTTACTGGGTGGGAGTAATCAACAAACTCTGCACAATATATCGATCCAGGAAGTGGCCTTAATAGACGAATGGTTTGATAAGATTTTTGGAGCCAGTTGTTTAATCACTCTTTTCCTGATTGCCATGCAACTGTTTGTCAACGATAAGTCAGGAGAAGACTACGATGAGGAAATGGTAGTAGAAGGTAAAATACTTTAACACTGACGTCAATTGAAAAAACTAATCCTATAAAAAAGAGAATAACACAGAACAGAGCAGAGAAAATATAGCAACACCGACACAATGCAATGCATTTGATTGCTTGCTTGATTGATTTAACAGAATGAATTCATCCTATGAAAGGATTCTCAGAGTCACAAGGATTCAAGGACTAATTACTTGCATTCACAAGAAGTACATTTTTCACAGGACTTGCAAGCACCACCTTGGCAGCAAACCTTGGAGCAAGTACAGGAGCAGTTAGCAGAAGAGCAGCAAGACATTTTTAATAACCGGAAGCTAATTGGATTGGTTGTTTTAGTAGAGGTTACTATGGACCCAAAAGAAGCAGTTTCTTGAAGGTGAGGAAGAAAGCCCACTACTTATATATTTTCTGGGATCACTGACAACTCCTTGATTTCATTCAACATTGTGGGACAAGCCTCGGGTTCAATTATTTTCCTAGGAAGAGAGGGTGGATAATGCGCTGAAGGAGGGTATAATATAAGGGGTTGTATTCTGACCTTTCACTGTGCCGTCGTGTCTTTCACCAATCTTTTGCACATGATACATGATAGGGGTTGATATTGATCTGATTAAAATGATCACAGCTTTTATTGGATCGAGTCAGCTGTCGCAATCGTTGATAAGCAGAATACTCTACGTTGTGCACATGTATAGATGCCAATTATTTTATTACTGGTAGTTCCATGTCAAGCACGATGCTTCGAATGCAAATAGTGTGTAAATGTGGTCGTGCGTAACTATGCACAAGAACATGAGGCAATGCATGACAAGAAAATGGCCATGTTTAAAAGTATTCTAGAACAAACACTTTCGTTTACTTGTTCTAATCTCATATGCCCCTCCGACCAATTATAGTTCACAATAAGAAATTGCTGTAACCACTATTTTGCTTATAAAGGTTCATATTCAGGGGTTTTGAAAGGCTATCGTGTGTCAGAAATGGAACCTTAATCCCTCCATTTCAGGCTTTCAGCAATGGCTTCCAAGACACAAAGGTAAACTACGTCATTTTGAGTTTACTATTGGTGTGAATTTATTACGTTTATCAATAGTATGTAGCCCACAGTCTTTGATAGTTTCCAAATTACCAGTCATCACTTTGCTTACTCCTCCATACATCATCTAGACTACGATGATTTACCATTAAATGAGTTTGACTCTACTTCAGGGCACCAGTTGCCTATTTGGGAGTTTCTGTGGCTGCAACATTTTGGCTGCGAAATTATTTAGCAGGTATAAAAAACAGTTTCCGTTAACAAATTCAAGCGCTACTCTTTGTTCTCTGTTAAGCACTAATACCTTAACTTCCACCATGCACTTAAGCCATTTAAGTCAGAAAATCCGATTCCTCATTGCCAGATTCTGGTACGGAAAAAAAGTGACTTCGCCAAGGAAGAGGATCAAGTGTTCTTCACCTTCATCATTGTCGCTTGGTTCAACCAACCAAACCTTATCCTATAATCTGGGTCCCTCACCTAGCGAGTCTCAAAGCGGTTCTAATCTCCCTGTTGGTGCTACAGCTAAGGAACATATAGATACCGTCGACAATGCTACCCTTCACAACCCTCAAGTACACCCAATCAAGTCTAGCCAGTTTCCCATTCCTCCTCAAACAGTTTCTAACATCAAGCACTTGTCTGAAACAGCTACCATCAAGAATGCTTCCCTTTCGAGCTCGTTGAAGAAATCAGCTTGCTCAGAATCATCGTTTACTTCAAAGGTGTTTTCTCATGTTTCAAAGTCAACGACAGAATCCAATGGGCTAGAAGACCCAGCATCACCTTACACCATTGGCTCTAATATTCAACATAAGAAGCCATCTTTGGAAGTTGAATCTACTGCATCCTTCCAGTTGCCGGTAAACAGCGGAAAAACTCTGGGACGTGCTCCTTGTCGCCGTCATCCTTCACTAAAGTTGCCCACTTTCACTGCCTCATCGTCTGCAACTACCGTTTCCTTGCCAGTCAGTGCACTTGCTCAAGATTCTACTTTAAGACTATCACTTCCCATTTCCTCCTCACAAAAAGCAAACAAGAACATAATAAAAAATCCAAATCCTCCAAAGGAGTCATATCTTCTGTCCACCTTCAACTTAGATGAGTATAATGCTGAGCTTAATTCCAAATATCAGTTCAGAAACCCAATCAAGGGAAGATCAATTTCAACCAGAAGGGTGGGTCAAGCTACTTTGTCATATAGCTCATTGTGCAGTAGCACCAACTCTTCCTCGCTGACTGTTAAAGGCAGTGGCCACGAATTATTGGTGGATAGCAAAAACGATATTCCTAAATCCTGCAAAGGTGACCAAATATTATCAGAGGATATCATCTTTCAAACAGAATTTAACAAAGCACAATCCAGCGAGAAATCCAACTACGGGCTTCAAAACTTGACAGCTAGTGAAATCAAAACCACTGATTGGGAGATTGAACAAATCATAGAGTGTTTACGCTTAGATCTTGAAGTTGCTTCTGTTATCAAAAGCATGATCCCGATAGAAGAACTTCAATCAATGCTAGAAGAGAGAATTCAAGACATCCCGCTCATTGATAAGGCACTCTTTGAAGATCTCAAACTCAAAAGCTCCAAACTTCAAGAAAAATGGTTCTCTAGTGAGATCCCTGATCGCCATAACGAGCAAGTTACCGAGTTGTTAAAGGTATCATGGGAAATCAATGATTGGTTCGACTCTACTGACATAATTTTAAAGTTGTACTCTTTCACATAATGAGTTCCAATAGTGCATTCAGTTTGTGTCCTATGTTGGTGGTGGTGCAGAGAGCTGTGGATTAAAGGAAAGTACTGCTTTCAGTTTTCCTCAATAGTGTTGGACCAAACCCCATAGATTTGAAACAACCCTACTGGGGTTTTTGGGGGGTGGATTTTTTATCGCTAACAAAGCTCCAGAGTATCTTATTATTGAGCTAGCCTCATAGCTCCTAACGTTATTCCGGAGACTAAAGGAAACCAATTTAGCATCCGAATCCGGCATGTGCCACTTACTATTTACAATACCATATTCTTAGTTCCTTTACATACATTCTTATCAAGATCGATCACATAGATAGTTATTCCCTTCATTGGAAATTGCGTACTCGTATCATGGTGTAATGCTGCAATCGCAGGCTTCTCCGCTTTGTGCATCCTCGGGTAAGTAGCCCAGGGGAACAAATGTTTATATGTCGGACCACTAAAGCTTTTGCATCTCTGAGCTGGCTACATGATTAGGGGGGGGGGGGGGAATCTATGGGAGCTATCTCCGTGTCACAAGAACTGATGAGGAGGCTCAACAAGGTAAATGGGTCATATCTCCATACTTAATGGCTTTGGCATAATAATGTCTTAGTCTTTGAGATCCGGGGAAGGAAGAATTGTTGGCTAGTGTGGGTGAAGTGAAGTCAGTGTCCGTGAGGTACGAAAGCACACTCCTACCCCACACTTTTAAAATTGGCACAAGATTCGACCCTTAAATAAAGACATATGCGAAGGTGGAAATTCCAATCAACTTTTTTCTTTCTTTTATATTATCAGTGCCTTGTTAATACTTAACTAAGGAATTGGTTTTTGGTTCAATATTATTATTATTGTTGTAAAATGTCGACCGTCACGAGCACTAAAGAATCTTTACTGCATCCGGAAAAGTTTAGAATAAAACACCAAGATGCTGTTAGAGTACTAGGTGACAATGGTGATAGTTTTCCAGTCGATGAAAGCAAAGAGACCCTTGAAACTCATTCAAAGGTTGCCATAGTTGGTGGTGGTTTCGGTGGAGTAGCCACGGCTTTGGGTCTTCTCAAAAGAGCCAAAGAATCAGACTTTTGTATATTTGAAAAGCACGATCAATTAGGAGGTACTTGGTATGCTAATACCTATCCAGGCTGTCTGTCTGATATTCCTGCCATTTGGTATTCGTTTTCGGATGAGCTCAATACCAATTGGTCATGTTCCCAACCCCCTCAAGCAGAAATGGAGGAGTATATTTTGACCGTTGTAAAAAAGCATGGTATCGACAAGAAAGCTACTCTCAAAACAGCTATCACCAGTTTTGAATGGGACGAGAAGACTTCCCTTTGGACTCTTTATGGTGTCAATGTCGAGTCTGGTCAGCGTATTAAACACACTGCTTCTTTAGTTGTGGCTGCCAGAGGAATCTTGGTTATACCAAATCACCTCAAGGTTCCAGGATTGGACACTTATGATGGAGTGTACATGCATTCTGCTCTTTGGGATTACGACGTTTCTTTTGAAGGCAAAGATGTCTTGGTTATTGGAAATGGTTGTTCTGCTACTCAAGTTGTACCTTCACTTTTGACTAATTTCAAACCGAAGTCCATTACTCAATTAGTTAGCACCAAGCAATGGGTTATGCCAGAGATTACTAAAGCCCTCCACAGGCTTTATAGCATAATCGGAGCAACATGGCTTGGTTCTATATTTTGCAGAGCTCTTATTTCCACAGTAGCAGAAATGAGATATCCAATGTATGCTGGCAATGGGTGGATTTCAAAGTTAGTAAGGTATTTGAATGAAAAAACCGCTTTAAATTATATGAAATCCACTTGTCCACCTGAATATTTGCACCATATTTTACCTGATTATAGAATTGGCTGCAAAAGATTGATCTTTGACAGAGGATATTTGCAGAGTCTTCACGATAAGCGTATGAGTTTAACAGGCTCTCGAGTTAAGCTGATTGATGGTAAGATGGTCACTTTCCAAGACGGCCTGAGAGCGAAATTTGACATCATCGTTGCATGCACCGGTTACGACGTCTCAAAGCCATTCTTCATGGATACCGTAATAGGTGAGAATGGAACTAAGTTGAACGAGTTATGGGATAAAGAAGGAATTGCTGCGTACGAGACTTTCATGATAAAATCGTTTCCAAACTTTTACCTTGTCGGTGGACCTAATTCTGCAACAGGACACTCTTCCGTGGTTTTAGCTATTGAAAATGGTGTCAATTTTTTCCTCAAAACCGCAGGTTCGGTGATCTCTGGTAAGGATAAGTATGTGGCTGTGAAATCTGAAGCCTATGATCGGTGGGACAAAGAATGTCAAGAAAAGTTATCAAATGCAGTATATGGTTCTCAATTTGGTGGTTGCGCTAGTTGGTATACTGACAATGGTAGAAATCATACCATGTATCCTGATTCCCAGCTCAGAATGTGGTACAGATCATCTCATCCCAATTATTCGGACTTGGAACTTAAATAATTAAAAACAACTATCTTACCCTTTTGATTTTTGAAGCTGCAACTTTCGGAAAGCCATGTAATTTTTTTTCTGTACCCCAGACGGAGCATCATTTTTGTGATTGTTCAATCTGCATGGAAGTCCGGGCGCTTAGTCGTTAGACGCACCTATCGGAGATGAACTTTTCTAAAAGCAGCCAAAACTTTTATCAGTCCGTGGACATCACCCAATGGCAAAAGGCTTGTGAAATTATTTCCTGGAAGTATATAGACTCAATCAAACCGCTATAATTGGAAAATAATAGTTCATTTGTAGTATCACTATTAAAGCTTCAAGGAAAAATGCCTAGTGTAAGCTCGCCTCTTGAATCACATAAACAACCTGAAAAGTTCAGAGTTAACTATGAAGACGCATGTAATGTGCTTCACCCCAAGAAGGGAAAGTTCTTTGAAGATGAATCCATACCTGTGAAAGAAACAAGCTCCAAAGTTGCAATTGTTGGTGCAGGTTTAGCAGGGATTGCCACTGCAATGTCACTTTTGAAAAATCATGGGGAAACTGATTTTACCATGTTTGAGAAACATGACAATTTTGGAGGTACTTGGTATGCTAATACCTACCCAGGATGTTGTTGTGATATTCCAGCCATCTGGTACTCATATTCTGACGAGTTGAACACAACTTGGTCTGGTGTGCAGCCGCCACAGCATGAAATGGAAGAGTACATTCTTGCTGTAACTAAGAAACACGAGTTAGCCAAATATGCCCGATTTGAAACTGCTATCAATGACTTAGAGTGGAATGAAAGTAAGAAAGAATGGACTTTGAAAGGTGTTGAAATAAAAACTGGTCGTCGTTTGAAACATACTTGTAAGATAGTTGTGTCTGCTAGAGGAGGACTTGTTTATCCTCAATTCCCAGATATTCCTGGACTTCAAGATTTTTCAGGAAAATTGATGCACTCAGCGCTTTGGGATCATTCAACACCTATTAAGGGTAAGAAAGTGGTTGTGATTGGAAATGGATGTTCTGCTGCTCAACTTGTCCCTGCACTTCTTAAAGATTATGAGCCTGAATCGATAGTACAGCTATTCCGTTCAAAACATTGGATTTTACCTGAGATCCCCAAATTTGTTCAAAACTTTTATGTCAAGGTGAGAGGATTTCTGCCAGCTATAACTGGAATCCGCTACGTTATGGCAGCAGCAGCAGAGCTGAGATATCCTATTTTCAAGGGTAAATGGTGGCTTCCCAGAACTATTCATTGGTTCCATCAACGGAGTTCTCGTTTGTATATGGAGAAGACCAGTCCTGAAAAGTATCATGACCTTCTTATACCCGACTACAAATATGGATGCAAGAGACTTATCTTTGATCAAGGGTATTTGAAATCGTTACACGATGATAGATTATTGCTTTCTAACGTTAAGATTGACCGTGTCGAAGGAAAATATGTGATTTTGGAAAATGGAGATAGAATAGAAGCTGACATTATAGCTGCATGTACCGGATACGATTTGGATCAATCTATGTTTGTTGGTAACATTGTCGGTGAGAAGGGGAAGACATTGAAGGACTTGTGGAGGGAAGAAAGGCCAGCAGCATATGAAACTTCTATGGTTAAAGGGTTCCCTAACTTGTTTATAGTTGGAGGGCCCAATTCTGCTGCTGGTCATACATCTGTGTTACTTAGTATTGAGAACATGGTTCAAATGTTTGATAGGACGTTTAGTCCTGTTCTTAAGGAAAAGTATTCAACAATCCAAGTGAGTCCTGAGGCACACGATAGATGGAGGGATGAGGATCTCAAGCATTTAGATACTGCTATTTATGGTACCAGTGAAGGTGGCTGCACCAGTTGGTATTCAAAGACCGGAATTAACTCTACTGTTTATCCTTATTCCCATTTCACTATGTGGTACAGAACTCGGTTCCCCAATTACTCTGATTTTGAGTACATGTAAGAGAAAAGGATTATATAGAATAAATAATAAGGTTACCGATTATTTGTGTATAAATTGTTGAATGTATGTATAATTTTTTGCATCCAAAATTTATGGAATATTCGTCGTGTGTGAACCAATATTATGTTCCAAAGAATTTAATTTGAAAAATTTTAAACCACCTTTTGGGTTTGGTCCCAAAGTATTAGTCACAATACGGCTGCAATTCAAATCTCTGTATTGTTAAGATATTAGCAAGAGTCAAGACGAAGTTGTCCACCGGAATAATTTCAAGGAGAATCTCTCGCGTTTTCTTTGCTAACATGTCTACCGCCACTGCAAGATCTACTGTGCCATTCTCCAGAGAATCCTTGGAGCTGGTTTTGAAGAGACGTTTCTTCTTTGCTCCATCCTTTGATATCTATGGAGGTGTTTCTGGGTTATATGATTATGGTCCACCAGGTTGTGCTTTCCAAGCCAACATTGTTGACACCTGGAGAAAGCACTTTATTTTAGAAGAAGACATGTTGGAAGTTGATTGTACCATGTTAACACCTCATGATGTTTTGAAGACCTCAGGTCATGTTGACAAGTTCTCTGACTGGATGGTTAGAGACTTGAAGACCGGGGAAATCTTTAGAGCAGATCATTTGGTTGAGGAAGTGTTTGAAGCAAGATTAAAAGGTGATAAGGCTGCCAGAGGTGTTGCTACTGAAGCCAAGGAAGACGAAGATAAGAAAAAGAGAAAGAAGAAGGTTAAGGAAATCCAGAACATTAAGTTGGATGATGATGTTGTTACTGAATATGAATCTATTTTGGCTCAAATCGATGGTTACTCTGGTCCTCAATTAGGTGAATTAATCGTTAAACACAACATTACTAACCCTGCTAACGGAAATGCTTTATCTCCTCCAGTTGAGTTCAACTTGATGTTTGAAACCGCAATTGGTCCTTCTGGTCAATTGAAGGGTTACTTAAGACCAGAGACTGCTCAAGGTCAATTTTTGAACTTTGCTAAGTTGTTGGATTTCAATAATGAAAAGATGCCGTTTGCTTCTGCTTCCATTGGTAAGTCTTTCAGAAACGAAATTTCTCCTAGAGCTGGTTTGTTAAGAGTTAGAGAATTTTTGATGGCTGAAATCGAACATTATGTTGACCCTGAAGACAAGTCCCACCCAAGATTCGAAGAAATCAAAGACATCAAGTTGAAGTTTTTGCCCAAGAATATCCAAGAATCTGGTTCCAATGAATTATCGGAAGTTACAGTTGGCGAAGCCGTTGCTTCAGGAATGGTTGACAACCAAACTTTGGGTTACTTTATTGCTAGAATTTACTTGTTCTTGATTAAGATCGGTGTTGACAAGAACAGATTAAGATTTAGACAACATATGTCCAACGAAATGGCTCATTACGCTGCTGATTGTTGGGATGCTGAATTGCAATCCTCATATGGTTGGATTGAATGTGTTGGTTGTGCCGATAGATCTGCTTATGATTTAAGTGTTCATTCTGCTAAGACTAACGAAAAGTTGGTTGTTAGACAACCATTGGCTGAACCAAAGGTTGTTGAAGAGTTTGACGTTGAAATTGCAAAGAAGAAATTTGGTCCAAAGTTTAGAAAGGATGCTGGTGCTGTTGAAAAGTGGTTGTTGACCAGAACCCAATGTGAATTGGAAGATTTGGCTACAGAATTGAAGGACAACGGTAAGATCACTTTCTCTGTTGAAGGTGTTGAAGGAAAGATTGAATTGGACACAGAATTTGTTAACATTGAAAAGAAGAGCAAGTCTGTTCACATTCGTGAATTTACTCCTAATGTCATTGAACCATCTTTCGGTATTGGTCGTATCATCTACTCCATTTTTGAACATCAATTCTGGGCTAGACCTGAAGATGCTGACAGAGGAGTTTTATCATTGCCTCCTTTAGTTGCTCCCACCAAGGCCTTGTTGGTTCCATTATCCAACAGTGCTGAATTACGTCCTGTTGTTAAGAAGGTTTCTGAATATTTGAGATCTGAAAAGGTTCCCTTCAAGGTTGATGATTCTTCTGCTTCTATTGGTAAGAGATATGCCAGAAATGATGAATTGGGTACTCCATTTGGTATCACCATTGATTTCGACTCTGTTAAGGATGAATCCGTCACCTTAAGAGAAAGAGACTCCACTAAACAAGTTAGAGGTTCTTATGTCCAAGTTATTGATGCAATTAAGGCCATTACCTATGAAGGTGCATCTTGGGCCGAGGCTACTGCCAAACTCACTCCCTTTGAAAGTCAATCTGGGGATGCTTAGAGTATATAAATTGTGAATAGAGTTTAAACAACATACTGTGGTAGACTTAATCTTTGCAAAAAGAAAAAAGCAGTCGCTACCAGCATTCACCAAAATGTTGTACTTGGCATTTATTCTTCTATGTTCAAATTAGCCTTCAAGAACGACTCCGTGGCCAAGCTGGCTAAGGCGTAAGACTGTTAATCTTAAGATCGTGAGTTCGATCCTCACCGGGGTCGGTTCTTAATTTCTATGACTTCGTGGCCAAGCTGGCTAAGGCGTAAGACTGTTAATCTTAAGATCGTGAGTTCGATCCTCACCGAGGTCGCTTTTTTTTATTCAATAAATGATTATCATTTGAATTCATTCATTAAACAACTTCCTTCTTTCTTCCTTCATTTTTATCAAGCTCTTATTGTTAATGTAAAGAAATCGTGCAGTTTGGTAGTACACCTAACGATGACCGATCGAAATAATAGCGTTTAGTAATTCACCCTGTTACACCCACACAGCTTGACGCTCTTTGTAAACTTCATACAACAAGGTATAAGGCGTATTTAAGAGTTGATAAGGATAAGGAGAGCTCTCTATGGTGTTGTTAAATGAGTTATGAACATGTCAGGGATTTATTGTGGTGATTTCCTTAGAGGGCCCGAACTAGTATTTTGTCGGGTAGAAAATTACCTAATTGAGCTTCCAAAGGGCTATGATAAAACGTCAAACTTTCAACTCCTTTAACTAACAATTGCTGCGACCTTGGACGTATACAGTATAATTCGCTGTAAATAATATAAGCAAATTCATAAATCTTCGAGTATAAAATGATCGGCAAAAGTCCTTTTGGAAAGTAGTCGACAGGGAGTGTTTTCTACAGTCAATTGCTGCGAAAATATATGCCTAAGACATAATCTGCTACTATGGAGGCTGGACCTATAATTACGGCTGTTTTCGCCCTATTATCGTTTATATTGCTTATTCCTGTGTTCTGTTGGCATTTTGTTAGACAGAATGTCCCTGTTATCAGTCTATTGTTCTGGATGATGTATGGTAGTTTGACCACATTTATTAACGTTCTCATTTGGTCAGGACCTGATTTCGATACCAAGTTTAATGGAGAGATTTACTGCGACATCACCAACAATTTGGAGTATGGTAGTAATGTTGGTCGTATATGTGCCGTCGCTACGTTAGCCCTAAACCTCTATATCATTTTGAAAGCTCTGAACCCTTTATTTCTTGACGAAGCATATAGAAAACGAAAGAATTGGTTGAACTTCGCCTTGTGTTGGGTCACACCTATATTTACCATGGCTACCGTTTACATCATCCAAACTCAACGGTATGTTATTCTTCGTTATAGAGGTTGTGCTTCGGCAGTGTCGCTTTCTTATCCAACAGTATTGATTATTTTCCTCTGGAAGTTACTCTGGTCTGCGGTGTCGGTGGTGTTTGCTGTTCTTACTCTATACAAGTTTTATGTCACCAGAAGAGACGTGAAAAATATCTTAAAGTGCACCAATTGCGGCTTGAGCTTCAAAAGATTTGCTCGTTTGGTTTCAGTGAGTGTCTTCTGTGTTATTACATTGGTTCCTTGGACTGTCTACACGGTTGTTATTAGTACAGAACACTTCAATGCTCATTTTGATTGGGAGGCAGTCCATAATTGGCCACCATACATTCTCTTTACTGATTTTGGGTTCGTTGCGATGTACGATAAGCTTATCGGCATTGGAGTTGCACTCATTACTTTCTTGATATTTGGGGTTGGTTCTGAAGCAAGTATGGTATACTTTAAATGGTTTCTGTTCTTGTTCAAATGGCGGAAATCGTCATCAACGTCTTATGATAGTGGTGTTGAGAACGGCGGTGATAACGGTGAAACCGATAACGATAATCATTCGCACGTGATGCAGCAATCTCAGATCAGCGACATGGTATATTGCACGCGACTCGATGATTTAGAAAGCAACTCCTTCATCTTCCACGAAGATAATGACGATGATGAAGTTCGTGACCACGATATCAAGTTGAAGACTCCTACGGATGTCACGGTTGTATCTTTACAAGACTCAGAAAGTGAAAAGGGTGGTCTCTAATATAGTCGTGTGTATGTACAAGAAAATTATAACTTAAATCAAACGTTGGAACGTCTGTAGGAATAAACTGGACTTGACTTTCCCTTGTGATTCCTTCATGGCCAACCCAACCAAATGGTTAATCGACTTGGCCTTCCCTGCACGGATCTTCTTGACAACGTCCGGATTCTGTTCAATGATTTCAAGACAAATCTCCTGCACAGCTTCAAGTATATCATGTTCCGAGACGTCACGTGGTTTCTCTAGATCAAGCTCTTCTATTAAAGCATCCAAGGGTCGTGCGTCTCCAGGATTTGAGATCACGTGAGTAAGGAGAACTCTAGCGGATGTTAATGTTAACCGGGAGTCATGTCCATTGACCAACGTTATTAAGGATGCCAATTTGTCAAAGGGCAAGACGTTGATGTCGAATATTTGGTTGTTCTTGTGGAAGCTTCCAAGCACCTCGTGGAACATCCAGTTATTTATGGTAGTACACTTAATGTGTGGGTCTCTCGCACCAACAGCCTCAACCAATTGGAAATAATATGGTAAGACATTGTCGTTATTATCCAATAAGAACTTTGCATGTTTCACTTCGAGATCGTACGGCGACAGGACCAACTTTTGTAGCACCCTTTCAGGAAGTTGAGGCTCTATTTCATCGTATATTTCCTTCGCAATTGTGGGTGAAAGATATATCTGTGATAATTCTGAATCCGGTACATATCTGTAATCAACAGCGTCTTCTTTTGAACGTGCCTTAACAGTTTCAGTCCCATTCCAACCCCTGGTTTCTTGAGACACGGTTATATTTACTTGGAGCAACTGGATCTGTCTTTTATATTCATAGCGTAATGCTTGTTTGATCTCTGTGGTCGACCCCAAGTTCTTTATCTCAACTCTATTCCCACCATTAACGCTGATATTGACATCAACACGAATAGCCCCATTCTCCATGTCTCCAGAACATATATTCAAGTATTTCACCAACTGCTGGTACTTACGAAGGAAACATCTGATCTGCGTAAAGTTCTCAAAGTCTGGCTTAGTCACAAGCTCCACCAAGGGCATGTTTGCTCTATTGTAGTCGATTTTGATCTCATCGTCGTCAGTATATATCGACTTGCCAGTGTCTTGTTCAATCTGTAGTTGTTCTATGTTGATGCACTTGTCTGCATCCAATCTGTAGTTGCCCTCATCGTCCACGCCGCTCCTCAAGGTCAACGAACCATTCTTAGCAATCGGATGGTAATGTTGGGTGATCTGGTACCCTAATGGTTGATCTGGATACATATAATGTTTCCTGTCGAAGGCAGAGGTGGTTTGAACTTCACATCCGAGGGCTGCAGCCAACTTCAAGGCCAATAGTAGTGCCTCGGGATTAAGCTTGGGCTGCGTTCCTAAAAGTCCAATGTCAAAGTAACTGATGCTGGAGTTGGGTGGCACAATGTGGGATGATGTGGTCGTCGGAGACAAAGAGAAGAGCTTATACTTGGTCTTCAATTGAGTATGGATTTCTATCCCACATTTGAAGGCATAGTTTGGGTCCAATTTAAACCTTGAAATAGTAGAATGAGAAAGTAGTCGTATGAACCTCATGGACGATAATGATAAACAAACTTGGAACGCAGTGAATCAGACGTTTGGTATTTGGCTTGATCTCGCTTGACTGCCGCTCGCTCTAAACTTCTCAGCTAATCCCATCTGCAGTGCCAAATGGTACGCAATTTAATCAGAAAGTTAGACGGTGGTTAACAGTGAAATAAGATGAAATAAGATGACCTTGGAGTGAGTTTAAGTAGAGATGAGCTTGGTAGATGGTAATTGAATTTTACTCACTTTGTATCTAAATGTAGTTGCACATGATGAATTTGGTGTTAGGGTCTTTTCACATAGCAGCACATTTTCTTTGAAACAAGCTTTTTCACATTAAATCTTTAAGTTATCGTACACAAACTTGTCAGAAACCGATCACCTTCACTTTAAACATATAGCTTTATTCATCGGTGTCAACCACTATTATTATTAATTAGTGTCAACTACGTTCAATTGTGAATCATTTATTCAATGCCTGTAACTCGGTTCATCTACACATGTTATTAATTCTACACATACAATTCTATGCACAGCCTTACATGTATCCACATGCATCTACATGTATTTACATGTATTTGCATACATAAATTTTCTGTTTCTTCTATGTATACCAATGCTTCATCAAATCTATTCCTTCGGAAGGTCTCCCTCTTTCAATAGTGGTCATTCTAATAGTATATACACGACTACTTACAATACTGCATACAATATCGCCTCCTCCCTCCTCACTTGCCCCCTAAAACTGTCATAAAGTGATAACGATAACGATCACTCTTTATCTTCATCCAAAGAAACCTACACGACAAAGATACTAGAGACATAGTGTTGAGACTGGTATGTATCAACAAGTGGAGTAACTCCACGAGCGAGGGTCAATTGACCGTATAGACCGGTAGCGGTACAGGGCTTGGGCGATGATATTGGAGATCAATGTTATTGTTGGGTGTGGTAAGCCTGTGGAACCTGAAACTGAAGTGGAATCTGAAACTGAAGTGGAATCTGATTGATCTCTTATATGAAGCTAGAACACACAATAGAGATGATTCAGTCTATCATGACAATGACGAAGGCCAACAACCGATTAGATCATTGATGGATGTTTGATTAAGGATTCGCCACCTAACCTCAGTCTAGATGTATATATAGAACCCCCAACCCCTTTAGCAGAATATATTACTAACAATTTGAATCAAGATTCTTTTGAAGTTCTAATTAACACCCAAACAATGAGATCCCAATTCAAGGACGAATATGCACTTGGTACGTATCAGTTTAGTATTCACAGTGTCGAGAAGGACTATTACTAACCAGTCAATGTATAGAAAAGAGAAAGGCCGAGGCTGAAAGAATCTTAACTCGTTTCCCTGACAGATTACCCGTGATATGTGAGAAGGTTGAAACCAGTGACATAGCAGACATAGATAAGCGTAAATACTTAGTTCCTAAGGACTTATCTGTTGGTCAATTTGTCTATGTCATTAGAAAGAGAATCAAGTTGCCCAGTGAAAAGGCAATTTTCATTTTTGTCAATGATATCTTACCTCCTACTGCTTCATTGATGAGCAGAATTTATGAGGAACATCATGACGAAGATGGATTCTTGTACGTGTTGTACAGTGGGGAAAACACTTTTGGTGACATGGGATTTGAGGAATTAAAGGAATGAGATATGTATATTGTTGTTGTTGCTTTTATTATTATTCTTTTTGGTTCTTTTTTTTGGTGCTTCCTATTTATTCAATTACAACTATATCCAAACTCTTATCTCTCTACCTGATTAGGTGATTGCTGCTTTGTTTCTCGTAATCCCAGCAACAGGTTTTGCACCATGCATGTGCTTATCAACACTGGTACATTTATGGCAGGAGTGCTGTATAAGGTCTATTTCGATATTTGTTCTTAGTTAGGCACTCTAAATTCTAATTAGTACTGTTCCTTTTCTTTTTATTACCTTTATCATTCTAATCACGTGACAAAATTTGACTTTTCTTTTGTAGTATCTGATATCTGTACGAATGTTTCAAATATGAATCCATTGACACTTTAGGAGAGCTATGACAAATTAAGATAAGAGTATTCCATACAGATTGGAAGATTTTATACTGAATGGTACTATTATCTGGGCTAATAATGGTGTTGGTGATGGTACCAATATCGCACTAAAAACCGTACTGCTCTGACTAATTATATGTAGAAAGTTTACTACAAGTTCCAGTTTTACTAATACCAGAAATTAATAACTCTACTAATATCTCTACGAATATCTTTTCTATCAATCACAATAATTGTGCCTTTAATAGCTCTTGTAATAATTCCTGTAACAACTCCCTAAATTCATATTTTCGTGCATTTACCAACCTGCTTATACAGTAGTTTGAGAATGTTATCGTTTGAACCGATATGGGATTCCATATTCCAAATACAGGAGACGTGTATCTACCACAAGGCATACTTAGACAAAAGCTTAGTTCCTGTAGACTAATACGAACTCGAAGTTGATTAAATGGGGGTGACGGGGCTCCTATGCAAAACTAATAGGGGTGATTCAGACGAGAATGCGGTAACTGTTGATTACAATGTGGCATATTTTGTATGGTCAATGGAAAATTAATGGTGGAAAAAATACATGCACACATACCAGCTCAGATAACGAGTGTAGGTAGCTAGCTGGCTAAAGCAATGTATTTATTTATGTCTGAATCTATAATCGGTCTGTAATATATGACTCTTAGTATTAAGATTATTCCCAGTATTGTTATTATGTAACGAGTTCCAGGGGCTTTCCAGTTGCCGGATTTATCGACAGAAAGTAGTGCAGTGCGACCGGTCCTTGTGTAACCGAACCAGTGGTGGAACAGTGCACATTATGTGTCAGGAGCGGAACGGCGTTGTACGTAGTACCAATCTAGGTCGATGGCAGCAATGAATGTGACAACTGTCATACACATCTTGCAAACAGAGATGAGGGGGGCACAACTGCTTAAGACCATATTAGAGCAGAGCAGAACTGAGTAGAGCAGAACAGAGCAGAGTTGAGAGTAACAGAACCTTAATAGACCAAGCACCAGTCACAGTCATGCCATTAAGCCTCATTTGTTACGTGAAGGAACAAATAAAAAAACAACTCTAAAGAAACACAAAGCCACACAACAAGCAAAAGAAATATACGGTTGCATGATAAGTGTCCAGATGCAGTTTTTGCGAACGAGGAAGGCTGTTGGCTAATGTATGGGGGCAAAAGAGAAATTTCTTTTACTAAAAGTTGTCAAGCAACAGCGCAAATTAATAGCATGATAATAATAACAAATAAGTAATGACATAAAACTAATAACATCTAAACAAGATCATAACTTGTCATCGAAATCATTGATATTTACGTACAAAAATAGAATATACAATCGTCATTCGATTCAATAATTTCATGCCGTAATAATAAGAAATTCTCATCCACGACCAACTATTAATAGCAGCATAAGTCGTGTCCGCGCAGAATGTAAAGTATTACTACTAAGGGTCATGTTATGGTCCTTCATTTGGAAAAGCCGCTTCCGCTCCCACCACAAACTTGTTGTGTACTGGTTAACTAACGCATTAACACATTGAATTATTTTTTGGGGCATTACGACGTAAAATAACAAAGACAAACCATCAATACTAATTGTACCAACGACAGTAATAAATATTACTTTTACCGTTAACTGCGCGCTAGTATGCTACTACTGCTATTAAAGGGTTTTAGTCCGTTCGTTATGTTGGATTTCCGCCCTTTACCTCCTCTGTTCTATAGATAGCAACTACTAGTGGGGGGTTTGTGATTGTGTATGTTTGATGTCCACTGTATGCATGTCCGTGAATAGCACATGGTGAGATAATACGGTACGTGCTGCATGTAAGATTTTGTTACCCCTCGACAAAAATTTTTATGTATAGAATTTTTGCAATCGGATGGTATGGCTACCCGCAGATGTTTACAATAGCCCATTTAATTTCCACCAGCCTCCATAAAGAGAAACTATTTAAATGGACCCAGATTCCCATTCAATTAATCCCTAATGCTAGACTAGTTTTTCCTTCTTTACACCTTGTTAAATTAACTTCAGTTACTTTTACGTTCGCTGTATTCCATTCGCTATGTTCTCTAAGGTCCTCGCTGCTTCCGCCCTTGCCTCCGTTGCTTTGGCTGGTTACTCCAACTCTACCTCCGTTCCAGGTAACTCCACCGTTGTCACTACCGACGTTGTTGTCACTGAGTTCACTACCTACTGCCCAGAATCCACAACTGTTACCTTCACCACTTGTCCTGAAGAAGACGTTTGCGGTGAACACGTTGTTACCGTTACTGAACCAACTACTCTTACCGTTACTTCTTGTGAAGTCCCAACCACCTACACCACCACCGTCTCTTCAACCACCGTTGAAACCGTGTGCCCAACTTGTACTGAGAAGACCACTGTTGTCTCTTCTTCTTCTATGACTTATGATAACCACACCGTCACTACTGCTGTCGGTGGTGCTCAAAAGGTTGCTGCTGGTGCTTTCGCTGGTGTTGCTGCCGTTGCTGCTGCTTTGTTCTAAGCAAGTTTACTTTGGATTTTAAAGGCTATTAAGTTTTGTATGCTACATGAAGCTTGCTATGCCTGAGGTTTGGTATATAGGCTTGAATAAATAATTCGTTAACACTTTATAATACTTTAATACTATTTCGTTTATTATAGGAGAAGACTGTAGACGGGCAAACTTATGGGAGTGATTTATTGAACCATTTTTCTGAGTCAAGGATTGAATGCGAACAATAGTGAAGTTTCCCGTGGTCGTGCCATTCAAGTAGTGGGCCATGTTTCGTGTGTAACTAGTAGCAACCCTAAACTTAAGGCTTTACGGTTCAATCTCATCAGGTTAATCTTATTTTGTCGACACTCGAGAGGTGGTTACAGGCCTGAATACATAACGATTACAGGAACATATGGAGTTCCTGGTGGGATTATTTCCATTGAGAGAATTCTTTGACTATTTTGTGTATGTTGTGCCTTACATTACCGGCTACATCGATTAACAGTATTCTACCGAAATCTTTTTTCATATGAAACAAAAGTTATGACCAATGAAATCAACGGAAAACTAGGTTTAATTCTCGGCAGCCAAAGATGTTACCTGTATATAAACCAAACATACAACAAAATGAACATGGTTAATAGCTCGGCCCTAACCCATCAGGATATTTTATTTTCATGTCAGTATTTACTTACATCGAAACTGTATATAAACATGTACCATAAATGCAAAAGCTTGTACATACCGGATATACCACTATACCGTACGGCACTTACATGCACACCATCAGTACAAAGTCAGGTAATAATTCACACATTCAGTCGTAAATATACTATGCGTTTAAACCGAGGACCTATTAGCCTAACAAAAAGATTATAGAAATAAGTTAGACCATGGAATAATTTGGTATCTAACTAGTATAAATAAAGTATTTGATTTTTCATTTCACTTGCATGATATGCCAAGTTCCACTCATGCATGATCGTCTGCAATTTAAAATTAGTTAGACAAAGCTTCGAAAATATCGTATACAACAGTCGCCTAATTCTTCAACACATAATCAGGGAATAATGCTTCCCAGTCTTGATCAAATAAATCCGACGTCATTAACATTGGCGGACCCCCAAAGAAATCTAAATTCTCTTCAAATAATATATCTGTATTGGTTTGCTCAACCGAAGATAAAATTTCAAATCCGCCATTAACTCCGCCTGAGTCTAATGAAACCGATGACGAGATCTCACCTCCAACTATTCCATTGGTAGGGTCATCTTCTAATCTTTGATCTCGCTTCACCAGCGCCATCGGGAAGCGTTCATTGGTATCTGGAGAATTGATCGATCTTCGTTGTAGGAGTGGGAAAGGTGCCACTTGTGGTTTCAAGATCGGTCGTGATTGTAGAGGCTGTGAGGGGGGATTCAAAACAGGTTCTACTGAGGGACCAACAACAATCTTTGGTGGAGGGAGGTATGAATTCGAATTGGAAACATTTGGATCTCCATTAGCTTCCTCTGAAACTGATCGGAGATTAGAAACAATTGGAGATATTGGTCTTAACTCCATAAGTTCTTGTTTAATTATTGGAGGAGTACTTATAACGTCGGGGATCATTTGTGGTGTTGGGGGAGGAGTATCCACTGCCTCATCTTGAGTTCTTTCTTCCTTTTTGAACTTTAATTTTATTTGAATTAAATTATAAGATTTCTCCGCCAATTTCCAAGTCTTGGAGGAGCCACGTAACACATCCAAGAAGAATAGCAACTTCTTTTTCTTTCTTTCAGTCACTAGTTGTCTGTAAGTGTTGGTCAATAACAATATTGAAATGGCCAAAATCGAACTGTAGACAATAAATATGGAAACTCTTCGGAGACCATGTACTTTTTTAAATCGGTTAATGGCAACATACAAATCTCCTATTGCTTCTTCACAAATTTTAATTGGTGAGAAGGGTCCCTCATAATCCTCAGCATCTGCCTCTGGATCATCATCAACAGTATTTGTTGCTGCTGATTGCTTTTGCATTTGCTTCTGTAAACATAAGCCCACAAATGGCCGATTCAAACATAGTACCAAGATATAATAATAATATCGTAAGCCAGCAAGGGTAGGGTTTTCAGCTGTTTCACTAAGAGATTGTCTATCCCATCTTAGATCTTCAGGTAAGCTTTCCTTCCACTTTCGAATCTGAAGATTGTATTGGTGAAGTTTATCTAGTCTCTTTGAGTCTTCAAGATTGAATTCATCCTTGGTGAAAATATCACTTAAAATATTATCACTTATAGAAATTAAAACAATGATTTTCTTAAGAGGATTCGAAATATACGATACTTGATCACTCTTTCGGTTATAAATGTATTCATCGATCCAGCCCAAATCTGGCAAGTCCTCCAGTTCTGGGATGGAAGCATCAGATTTCTTTAATAAACTTGGTCTTCCCAATAACAAACTAATGAAATGGTCTGCCATATAAGATCCCCAATAGATACGTGAACGAATGGATTCTGTGAGTTTATCAGCCTTTTGCTTGTGCATGAACCAAACCTTTGGATTCAATTGGAACCCTAGATCGTACCCCATTCGGATAGCATTACCAGAAAGCATCCAACCCGAGGAATTATGGCCGTTACATATATCATAGAACGCTAGAAGTAGAAACAGCTGAATTGAAGTAATAGAAGGCGGATGGTCCAATTGAGAAAGTAAACGGGCTTTAGCTTCATCATAGAACTCCTTGGATCGATTGTAAATGGTATCAACCTCAGACATAGAAGACCCGAGGGCACAGATGGCTAACACAAGTACCTTGGAGCAATACATCATGTTTGGCTTTGGATTGAAAAAGTCTATAAGGAAAGACTCTCGGAAAATGAACATGTTATGGTCTGGATATTGCCAATTGAAAAATAGTTTGATACAATGAAGGATTTGCTCATCTTTGTTCATGATTTTGACACTAGCCAAATCGTCTTTGTTGCTTGTAGATCTTTTTGAGATGAGGGAGTCATCGTCATACACTGCCGTTGGTCCGTAGACTGCTGTTCTGTGAATACTATCAGAAGTATCGTCATCTTCCACATCAACTGATCTCTCTTTAGTAGCAGAAGAGGATGCCAAGGAAGAAGCCAAGGAAGAAGCCGACGAAGCAGAAGCAGAAGCAGAAGCAGACGCAGAAGCAGAAACAGACGCAGATGCAGACGCAGAAGACATAGATATCGGCGATTCACCCTTAAGTTTCTTCAGCGAATATATACCATTTTCCTGAAGTAATGATTCAAAAGTTGACAGCTCTAAAAGCTGTTTCTGACCAGTCGTATCGGAGTCTTGAACTCGCTGAAGGAACAGCACCAAGTTCGTATATCGTTCCTGGAGCTCGCTGACTTGATTAACTTTTAGTCGCTTCTTCCGCATGTCGTCGGTTATTTGAACACATTCTACGCCGTTTCGTATGCAACTGGAGCATGGGAAGTCAAAGCTACATTTAACTTTGCGGAGCCGGCATCGCTGACATGAAAGCGGTTTCTTTTTAGGATCCGTAACGGGAAGCCCGGTATCGGCGACGGCAGTGTCTAAATGATTACTAAAACCTGAGTCGTCATGGTTTCTGCCGACCATCTGTGATATGGTCACCCAGATGGAGATAAGAAGAGTCTTTTGACAATGATGCGTTTGGTTTTGGTGATTTGAGATATTGTGGTTGTGGATATAAAGATTCCAAATCGGGGAAGTTAAAGTCCGGTATAAGCGTATATGCAGGATAACAAACTGATATATTGAAACGTAACAAGCATTTATAGTAAATTGTAAATGTATTATTGCTTATTATGATATAAATAGGTCAGTTTAAGAATAAGATTTGGTACATGGAATAAACCAATACTGCAACTCCAAGCACTATCAATGATAAATCTGCCACCTTCAATATAGAGTCAGTTTTGGTCAAATAAGGTTTCCTTTGAAGTACTCTGAAGTGGATCAAAGGAGGATAGATGTACACCAAGGGGATGCATGCAAAGCAGCCATTGAAACTAACGAATTTGTCGATATTATTACGGTTAACGTAAGCAATGGTGCAAACCCCAATAGTTGAAATGGAGCGGAATAAATTCTTTGACCATTTAATATTGTTGTTATATTTCCCAGAATATAACTTACCCTCGGTATCGTTCAGTGGAGTATTGAAAAGAAGACCCTCACCGATCTTGATGGCTGGAAATAATTGTAAGGGGAACGTCAAGAACACAGCGATGGAATAGAGAATCATAATGAGTTTAACTGAGAAGGCACCCAGTGGTAAATTAAGAATGATAATGGACTTAACGTCATTACCAAACGTTAAGTAACCTAAAGCGCCCACAAGAGTGAAGATTACTGTGATAACCATCATTGAAAGACCCAATACCATGGGGAACTTTTCAGGGTTAGCCATAGATGATTCAATAGGAAGAACAAGACCAACTCCTTCAAAAGCAGTCACAGCCACACCAACAAGCATAGTCCAAGAGTTTGAGTTGAACTGGATTATCTCGGAAGCCACTCCATCATCATAGAGGTTGATGCCACAAAAGTAAAAGATAATAAGTAATCCAATGATGATGAACAATGATGAAATAAACGAGATAAGGGACAATTTGGTTAAGTTTCTAACCAACACTAAGGGGATAAGAAGGATGCATTGGATGACACAAAGAACCACTTTGGAGATACCAAACAACTCATTGAAATTCTCCAGCGTGAACAAAACATATGTCAGGACAAAACCAACCTGTGACAAGATAATCAGGACCATAATGAACATTCTTAAACCCTTACCATAAGTAGAGTAGCCTAGCTCACCAAAGGAATGTTTCCCGAGAGCATTTTTCAGAAACACCAAGATAATGTAGCAGAAATAAGTAATAAAGCCGAAGATTGCAAGGGTGACGATACTAAAGAGTAAACCTCCATTGTAAAAGGCCCGTGGAAGGAAGAGAACACCGGAACCAACCAACGACTTGAATAAGAGGAAGAACGTCTTGGTCACACTAGCAGTTCCCTTTGGAGGACGAGCTTGTTTGCCTCTTGGGGCACCACCGTTGGGTTTCTTTCTAGAAGGCCCACGCAATTGTTGCTGCAATAATGGGGTTTCTTCATCAGATAACAACTCTTCGGAATAATCACCTTCTGATTCCCCTTCGTCACCCTCGTCATCCAAGTCCTCACCGGCGAAATGGCCATACAACGTCAAAAACTCAATGAAGTTGTTGGTTAAAAAGTTTGGAGGTTCTCGCTGGTGTTTAATCAGCTGTTGGATCAAGAACTCTCGTCTGAACCCTCCAGGAACATTGATGTCACTGGCAGTTGAGCCTCTTCTGGACTCTGTAAGGAAGTTCAGGAAACTGCTGGATCTCTTTCGGGTGTGAAGAATATCTCCACCACCTACACCATTTGAGTGAATGGACTGTGCGTCATCGATAACGTTGTCATTGGTGGATGGTACTATCAGAAACAGATGCAGATGGGATGTAGAAGGGGATGAGCCTTGTAAATTGGCATTGTTCAATTGATGGTAAATGTGCCTTGAAATGTCTCCTCCCGGCGATTTCAACGTATCTTCCTGAGGCAATAAATGCTTTTGAACCAGTCTTAAATCAACGCTATGTGGTTGGTTCAAGCTCTGGATATGTTCAGAATAGTTGGTCATTGAAGCTCCTCCAGATTTAGTGAAGGAAGAGTTCCGTCTGACCGATGATGGATTCGATGATGCACTGAAACTGTTGTTAATGCTTCCCAGAGGTGTCGGAGACTGTTTGGGGATCGGTAATGACGTATTAGAGTAACTCATGGTGGAATATATGGCAGTAAAGATTTGGTGTCATTAAATGGACCTAAAAACGGACAAATGGGTAGAAGTTAATACCGAATCTTTGGTGATAAAACTTTGTAACCAATTTTATAAGGCAACAATACTGTTTGTAGGTTATAGCTATAAAAGCAGGTTGATTTTCCCCTTGACTTGGTTAGTTTCTTTTAGGCTCATCACTCTAATATTCACATATACGACTGCATATAAGAACAGTCAAAACTTAACTGCACTAGAACCCAAACCAAGTGCCATTACAGTCTAAACTATCACGTGACAGTTTTCTTATTACATAAGCAACCAAGAATTAACAACAACGTGTTTTGTTACCCGTTCTTGTACCGAGCCCCAAACCTGCGACTCATCAATCTTTTGTCTGTTGGTTCGTTTATCCTTGTGAGTCGTATATCAATTTGAAGTATAACTCCTTACTATAGTAGTATTTCAGCTCTCGGCTCCCTACCTGGGCCTTCACAGGGCCTCACCATTTGTGTATACGTTTGCAAACGGCGTCGTTGCATAGTCTGCAAAGTCGTAGCAGACTTTGTCTAGTTAATGCAATCCACCGCGCTACCAACAGTATACTTAATATAGTCTTATGCTTATCTGGCACACATGATGGCTGCTCATGATAAAGTTCGAAAAGTCTCTCGTAAAAGGGAATTTCATAACATGGAGTGGGGTACCATGTTTCGATGAGAACCAGCAGTAAATGATAGTGACAGTGAAATAAAGTTAATGGGCATATGAGTTAGAACGTTCTCTATAATTTACGAAAATTTCACTTGATGACCACTAGTTCCATGTTCCAAGAAAGAGAACGCTGTTGTTGATATTTAGTACATGGCGACTTTGACTCATATTTTGCAATGATGACACCGATGCCGTGAAGCGACAAAAAGCCAATGTAGATTTTAGAAGTTACAGGGGATTCACAAAATGGTGCAGGTGACGAATGGGAAATCAAGTCTGAAAGGTAAATCTCTCCTATTAGCCATTTTAGTAGAAGCTTTGGCAGCGGACTTTCAAATGTTGAAAATAGGCAAGGCTGTATCCCTATACTGTATGCGATATATTCAAAGTGATTGTGAATTAAGTTTTGGTGCAGAAATTGTGTTGCAGAGTGCAACTTGGGGATGCAAGTGACTATTCCAAAACAAAATTGACTCCCAATCAATATACAACCAACGTACCCGCACAAATAGGTAATATGCCGTACTATTTTATGAGTGCTTCCCTTTACAACGACGGATGTGACTAGTTGGGACTTATCCGACAACCAAGTTTACAAATGGGAGTGAGGCTAGTACTCTTGATTCACATGTGACGTCTATAATATATGGAAGTTATTTGAGAGGAAAATACTAAAAATTACAATGTATGGTAAAATGCTTGGAATAAACTTAAACATTGAACTCACAAGTACGCTGGTGTTCAGGATTTCATCAGGGATGTAGCTTCGGCCACTTTGCACAAAGTAAGGGGGTTTATGACGATGGCTATTCCATATAGAGTATATAAAGAGTTTTTTCGATGCCCAATATTATATCTATTGTACTCTCTATTTTTTTCTGTTCTGTGACCTCAAAAGTTAAACCCAATGGAAGATCCTTCATATGTCAAGATGTGCAAAAAAAATCGGATTAATAAAATCGACGAGATAAGCCTTCTGCAGCTAGGTGTGTGAAAAAAAGTGGAGTAAGAAAAGAAGATTCTCGGAAAAATAGAAAATGAGTTGTTGAAAACTTATTGTTAATACATCAACCATATTCCACGGGCTGAGAAAAATTATACATGACATCATTACTAATCATTTGAATATTCCCTTATAACAACTTAATCACAATAAAATGATCAGGCATTTTTCACGTTTTAGTCTTTACGTAGGAAGATGACTTGGAGTTGGCATGTATCGGAAGGGCTTATAAAATATAATCGAAAGATGACAAAACCGTCCGGAAAAACCTATGCGGTTATGCCTACATTCCGACATGCAAACCTGCATACATAATGGTTATAGCGGTCAAAATTTTTCTGTACGTTTAACGCAAAAACTAAACAAAGGTCATGAAACAGACAAACAGCGACAGACAATTTTCTTGAGTTTACTTAGAAAAAGTCAGATATTGTTGCAGGAGCAGGTCATTTCCCCAAAAAAGTTCAACTATATGAGTTTCTTTTTCCATGGTGTTAAGAACAGTAGTAGAAAAGGGCATTTTGGTCAGCGAGTTATTACCAGAATAGGAAACGCCCTTCTGCTTTGGTTTGAGGAGTTGTCGATAAGGACGAAAAGGGTTAGATTAATATCATGGGGGGTTTTCTCTAAATGCTATTTTCAATGTTATGTTATTTGCGAAATGTGAAGCATAGTGTATAAACTCCGGCAAATTTGTAGCAAGGTCACTAGTTCAAGATGGAGGTTGTCGTAGGTTCTCCACCTTAATAAGAAGCTTCTAATGCAAAAGAATGGAACAATCGATGTAGTGTTCAACACAATGGAATGTTACGATACATCCTTAACTCCAAACCATTTCAATGGTAACGGACTTCTTTACCCCGTTCTATAAAGTTGAACAAGAAAGAACGAACGTTCCTAATTGTGGCACTCAAAGACTCAAAGACTCAAAGACTCAAAGACTCAAAGACTCAAAGACTCAAAGACTCAGGGTTTAATGAAGAAACACCACGATAATTCTTAGCAGGAAATTTACGATTGTTTCCTACGATTGTTCGTAGTGATAATACAGATGTTCCATTTAGGAGTAGTCCCATACGTTTTTTCAGAAAGAATAAGAGAACTGACATAAAGTCGGGGTAAAGACTACTGTGGCTAACTTGGAACATTCGTTGTCGCTGGAGTTAAGCTTCGCAATTATAGTTATATAGATGGAATATTCAATGCATTGTTTCAAAAAAAGAACTATTGCGAAAACACTAATTCCGAAGATCATTGCTTCTTTGTCATACATTTGGAATACTCATGTTAAAAATTGATTTAACCAACGGTTTTATCTTATTGTTACATATACGGCAACGCAAAATAAAGCTCTTGAACGTGGACGGCTGGTTAGGGGAATGAATTGATTGCGGAAAAGACATTTGGTTATGAGGTAACAAATGACGTCTTTAAAGGTAACCATTATAAGGGGTACGATGCACCATAACTGGTGGGGGGAGTGAGGGGACTTAATGGTTGGGAAACTCAAAAAAATCCCAGTGAACGGGACATTTCCTTTTTCCTGGTGGTAGGCTTTGTGACTGAAACTGAGAAATTCCGAGAATTATATTTGAAAGACTTTTTTGTCACACCAAAAAAGTCTTACCCCATTCTATCGGGCCTGCATTCTAAAGTTGTCTGCGTAGAACTTAGACGGCAAGAACCGCGGGGGGAAAGATGGGTAAATGCCATACAGGAATTTTATTTTACAGTACTTTATTTTTTATCTTTTTTTTTTTTTATTTTGGGGATGAATGAGGCAATAGATCCTCTGGTTCAAAATGACCCCAAAAGATATATAAGGAAAGCCATTTGACAGGGGTTGTTGAGCCTTTGTATTTTCTTCCTTCTTAATATAATAGACTAATATTATTATCACCATATAGCTTGTACTGGTGCGGGTTATTTGAGTATCGATTTAATTATTAATTAACTCCTCAACTTCTAATATCGTTATCCAACTTATTCTTTGCATTATAGTAACAATTATAATTTCATTTATTTATTCACAATGAGATACGCTCACGACGACTTGCTTATGAACTCACAAGCTACTTCGCCGATACGGGAAAATGTGGATTATATGTCTCCATGCGAACCTCACTTGGAGAATGATTTAAACTTATACATGTGTTGGAAGCTGCATTCTGTGGATGATTCATGCTATCAAGATCAACGTTTAGCCAACATTAGTTGGAGAAGATGGTCTAAGAACTTGTATCATTTAAAGTGTTTGCATCCATATGAAATCAACTGGTTTAAAGAATATGATATCACATGGTTGTACGGACCAAAGTTTACGCATCCATATTACGAGTCAGATTTCTTTACATCTTCATCACATCCAAAGAACACCAATGATAATAACTACACCACAACCGTTCGTCCTATAAATATCCCTAAAAGAGAAAGTGTTTCAAGCGAATCATCCGTGTTTTCGTATCTGTCTTCGTGTTCCTCGTCTTCAAGTTTAGATTGCTATCGTAAACCGAATTTGAAAAAGGAATCCAATTCACCATTTGCGGCTCAATGTGGCGATACGCCACGGAAGAAGAAGAAGGTGAGCTTTAACTACATCATCAACTCCCGCGAGATCATCAATGGCATATCAGTCGACTATGACTTCCTTGATGAGAAAGTCATGGCCTAAAAGGGTTTGGGTTACATATAATAATTTATAAGATCAAAAAGCGATTCAAAAGGCAAGCAAAAAGGTCTAGAGTATTTGAATACTTTTGTTTGCTCTACACATGACATTTTTTGGTTCCCAAGGAAGTTGATGTCTATTACTTCCATCATCGTCTTGGGACCGTTACTGCAAGAAAGTCGTGACGTCCTCAGGTGTTGGCGCCACTAACAGTTGGCCGTAAATGGTCATCTGTAAAGGTAGTATATAATTTTAAAGGTAGTATATATTTTTAAATGGGACAGTTTCAACTGGTTTGAACTTTAATGGGTGGCTTGTATATGTACGTGTGTAAGTATACGTGATTGTAGTGTCTAAGGACGCCTAACGGAACTAGTTCCGCTATTTTATTGTTTGTTTGTTGGAGAAAACTGTGCGGCTTTCGGATTCTTCCAAATGCGGATATCTATAGGGGAGGCCGATACGGGCGTGATAGGGAAAAGTTCCACTCGTCCAGCCTAGCCGTCGAGTCACATGGCTCGGAATTCGACGATGGCAATGTTTTCTCTTGAAAGGGAAAACGCCAAATGCTTTAGGATCTACCCGCACTTAAAGTAGGCGGTGAATACATGTGACTGGATGGGTCATGGATTCCACGGAACAAATAGTTGTACCGAGTAAGGACAAAAATTTGGTATCAACAAAGAGCTTCAACTGTCCTAGTTTAAGCGCTACCACAAGGAATGTAAGTTTAAGAATTGGATAGGAGAAATCTAACCACCACTCGGAGTGGCTGTGAATTTAGCCATTCCTTATCCTGAATAATACTTGCATGTGGAAATAGAATGCCTTTCTTTCGCTACCAACTCTTTGGTGACGAAACACATTCTTGGTTACAGTTGAGATACCCCAGAATTTACCACGTGCATTTAGTACTGATTTATTTAAGCGACCTTTTATGCGTATTAGCCTGTCGCACAGCTTGTCTATAAACTTCTACTTCTACACCTGGTTTGGGAATCGTCTACCTTTAGATAATGAACGTGGTGGTTGTTCGGTGGGAAGAGTATCCTCGTCTATACGAACTCACATACTCCCATGGATATCGGAAAACACTTAATGCCTTATTAAGACTGGCCTCCGAATAATGCAACTTAAAAATTGGAACACCTCTCTCCTCTCCCGACACATGCGTAACGACGCAAACCGTGAAGGTTATATTTACTTTATATTATTTTTTGGCCATATGCCCCTTCCATACTTCGAACCAGTGATCTATTCCTATCAAGGTTGTCGTCATTTCACCTATTTACAGTTATATCTATCCGTTGACGTGAAACGTACGTCCACCAAACCACCAACAAGCACGCGCTTAGGTATGGTCGAAGAAGCATCGGGATGTAGGTTAAAAAGATTGCATAACGCATTATTTATTTTTTAACCCAGATAGCATGCTGCTAAATATCTTAAGTTCGAGTTTAATGACTAACACCCCGCACTGTGACTCAACTCAAATGTTGAGCGTCTTAAGTAATCGCCACCCCGTTCAACAAATAGCTGGTTATCTTCTCACTTTAAATTAGCCTACACTTAACTGATATCAATAACGACCACCTTTTGAGGGGTTGCTATGTAGTTTCGATAGATTCTAGTTGAGAAGGAGAGCAGAAGTTAGGCAATTCGTATCATGGTTGACACATTTGTACCATATCCTCTGCAAGTGAACTCACACAAACGCCGTCTGTTTTTGTGGTGCAAAGAGCGGACATGAATAAATAGGGAAAAACAAAACGCTGCCCTGTTTCTGTGCTGTATACACATCTGGAAAGGACCACCTTATTCCACGATGATGATAATCAAAACCAATGGAAGGGAGAATAGTACGGCTCACAACCATACTATATTTGATAACTAAGGTACCATTCAATAATCTTGCGTAAGCGGAAATCCGGTTCTAACTCCCGCAAGCAATAAATTTTTTACGCCGCTTTTTACCCCACAGTATACTTCCCACTAAGTCGTACATATACTGACACAAATGGAAGCATTCCATATTGTATTTCATAACTGACTCAAGAAAAGATTAGGCTATTTAGATCAAGCTGCCTTGCGCAATATTTCACTATGTGCTCGATTGCTGGGGTACATACCCCGGCATATATTCAAACCAAATACTTGATATTATTCTCCATTGATCCCGAAAACCGGTCGAAGCTGAGAATATACAGCTTTTTTGTCTTTATAGTATTCATCTACTATCCGGAAATTCCGTTGCTAGCATGAACACTTGATTTCAATCAGGTGGATAATAAGAGTGTCGAGTGTACCGAGATGATCCGATGTCTGATGTTTTGTAGTTTTTCCGGGCTTTAGTTTGACATATAGGATTTGTTATTGTTTATTGTTTGCCATCGGAAAAACAGGTTTCCTGACCAGCAATTCCAAGCCATGCTCCACACCACAACTAGTTTTTGTCGGGGGCAGTGTCCCCACCATTCGGGAAATTTGTCGGCAACAAAGTTGCCGGACCGTCCTTTTTAGATTTTTTATCCTCGCTAGAGTTTCCCTTTCGAGAACTCGCTTAACGCTTTCCGTGGCACGTGAAGTATGATTCCTAATTGGGCAGTGCTACACCAAATAGTATAACGTCTAAATACACCTCTTAAATGCCTTAATCTTAACCTTAGCCGAACCCTACAATAAACCCAACTTTACCACTTTAGATTTTATCTCTCCTCAGTTACCAGAAAAAGAGATAACAACGCGGACATTTGAAAGTTGCTATTGCGTCTGTTCCTATCACCGGGAAAGCTTTTCCCCAGATTTTATCAGCGATGTGCGAAAACCGCTAAAACATTTTACCGGTCCATACACACCCAATGTTCTTAATGTAAATACAAATCAAAGGGTGCAAATCTAGCACTAGAAAGTCAAGCCATGGCAGAAGGTGAGGTGGCGGAGATATCGCTTCTTTCCGATAGAGATGAAGATGATGATGAAGACGTGTTTGATGATTCCTTGACGCAGTTATTAAATGCACAACAGACGCGTACCACCAATACCAATGTGATACGTCAGATACCCACTCAGAATACAACTACAACCATCTGCAACAATACTACGCGTCCAGGTGCAACTGCCACATATACTGTGAATGAATCAGAGCTTAGTACGTTTGTCTATCCGATCAATTACCCCAAACGGTCGTATCAATATTCTGTGGTTCAATCGGCTATATGGAACAACACCTTGGTGGCGCTTCCTACGGGGTTAGGGAAAACATTCATAGCTGCCACTATAATCCTCAACCACACACGATGGTTTCCTGATAGTACGATTCTATTTATGGCCCCCACGCGACCGCTTGTAGCGCAACAGATCAAAGCTTGTTGTGGTATCATGGGTATATCCCAAGACCGAATAGGGATCATGTTGGATAAGCTGATCCGGAACCGGACCCCAGTGTGGACGGATAAACAAATCATCTTCACCACTCCACAGATTGTAGAGAATGATTTAAATAAGATTGACGTGTATCGGATCTCGTTGGTTGTGGTTGACGAAGCTCATCGTACTCGTGGTAACTATTCATATAACAAAGTATGTTCGTTACTTATGGACAAGTTCAACCATTACAAGTTCAGGGTATTGGCATTGACGGCTACTCCTGGGTCTAATTTGGACGACATTCAATCCATTATCGACTCTCTACGAATCTCTCGAATTGAGATTAAGTCGGAAGACAGTGAGGACATCAAGCCATATATAAAACAGAAAACCTTGGAGAAAATCCAAGTGCCGGTATCGGAGGAGATCAACACTTGTATAATGTATCTTTGCAACGCCATTGAACCAACGTTGAAAATGGTTAACTCCAGAGGAATCTATGACAACACTAACCCCGAAAGAATCAATTTCTTCCAGTGTCTTGAGATTCAGCAGTCTATAATAAGGAACCTGTCGATTCCTGAAAACTTGAAATGGTCCAATTACTTTCTTCTCCAGTTGCTTTGTATTGCTGGCCAATGTCTTCGTCGTTTGAATATCTACGGTGTGCATTCCTTCTATCAATACTTCAATGACAAACGGAACGAGTTTCTCACCAAATGGAACATGAAAAAGGCTAAGAACAAGCAAGCACATCTGTTTTATACCCATCCCCAAACCATTCAATTGATGAAATACGCCGAAGAGCTCGTACTGAAGCCTGGATTCTACCCTCACCCCAAACTTGAAGTACTCGTTAATGAATTAAAGGCTTTCAAACAAACACAGCTGGGGAAAGTCATAGTTTTTGCTGAATTTAGAGAGACAGCATTAAACATTGTTACCCACATTGAGAAATTGGGGGATTCCCTGTTACGACCCCATATATTTATTGGTCAAGCAAGAGAGAAGGAGAAGTTCTCCGAAGAAAGCTACAAGGCGAAAATTAAACGTCTGAGGAAGACAAAGAAACCTGTGGCCAAGGCAAAGGGTAAGGGTAAAGGAAAGAAAAGAAAGCTTGATGATGAAGTAATAGAAGATGATGATTCTGAAGATGGAAGTGTTCCTAAGAGTGGAGTAAGAACCTCTTCAGAAGATGCCCAACTCAAAGGTATGAACCAAGCACTTCAACGAGAAATTATCAAGAAATTCAAAGATGACGTTTACAATGTTCTTGTGTGTACATCTATCGGTGAAGAAGGGTTGGATATTGGAGAGGTGGATTTAATTGTTTGCTATGATTCCACTTCTTCCCCTATTAAGAATATCCAACGAATGGGTCGTACCGGACGTAAACGAGATGGCCGAGTGCTTCTACTCTTTTCACTGAATGAACAGACAAAATTCGAAAAGGCTTTAAACGACTATTCAAACATACAAAAGTTGATTATGGAAGATCACAGATTACAATTACATCCTGCTATCAATTTGCTTCCTAGAGGGATAAGACCTCGAATGGTTGACCGAGTCTTAGAGGTCCCTAAAGAGAATATTCAGCTTAAACTTGAAGAAGATGACGATGAGATTATCAAAATGGCTACTCAATATATGAAGGAGCATTTAACAAAATCGACATCAGCCTCTTCTAAGGGCCGTCAGCGGAAGCAGAAAGAAAAAGCGCAGCCGCAGTTCTTCTTACCACAAGGAGTGGATACTCAGTTTACTTCTGCATCCAGCCTAATAGCATCAACAAACAAGCCTTTAGAACAGAAGGAAATTCAAGGAGAACTTTCTTCAGGTATTGACCATTCAATATTGGAGCAGTTAGTTGAATCGGACTTCTCCAGTAGCGAAAACGAAGATGAACAACAAAGGAGTACAGAACAAGTCCAAAAAGGTGACGATTATGACGACATTCTGGTAGCGAGCAGACATAGGTCGTCTAGTGGTATAATGGAACAGCTTAGAATCCAACAGGAAAACCAAGGTATATTTAATCAGATGGCTCCAGTTTACGGTGGGTCTGTTACCAATAAAGCGACTTCCAAAAGGACTCTAGGAATTAAGAGAACCAGAATAGCAAGTTCAGACACTGGAGAGTCAATTATAGAACAATTACAGAAACAGAGAGACAAAACCTTTAAAGACGGAATAATTGAAGTTGAAATCGATGATGATGAAGAAGAAGAAGACGATAAAGACGTGTGGAACCGCGCACCTTCATCTTCCCCGTTAAAGATGAAGACGACCAATAATAAAGCACTACATTTTTGCAGTGAAGACGATGCCAATGTGTTTAATAAAAGCACGCAGGAACCATTAACTACACCCCATACCGATCCCTTGGCTCAGAGTACTCAATTGCCCCAAATAAAGCAGTCAAAAAGTGATAATAAAGATGAAGACGAAGATTTTGAGGATGTTTTCAACGATGGACTCGAACGGAAGCTCGGACTTAAAAGCAGTGGTTCTAAAGATATTATCTACGAAGTAGAGTCGAGTTCCAATGCTGGTTTACTAAACGAGGATCAACAATTAGAGCTCTACACGGAGTACTTCTCCACAATAGACCCTCTGGAATACATTATGCCATTTGGAGAAGGTAGCTATTCGAATACACGAGGTGTGGTTGGCCATTCAAAGTATAGTCAAAGGTTGCTAGACGTACTAAATAAGATTACGTAAGTAATCGAATTTGCAATTTCTCACCATTGGGTTACCCGGACAAAACCCCCATTTGAGAACGGGGTAAAAACTTTTTTTTATGTTCACTTCTGTTTTCTTCTTCTTCCTCTTCTTTTCTTCTCCATCTTTATGCAGGGGCATTACGTGTATCAGTGAGGATTCGTCCGAGATCATGTTTTTGCTGGTTGAAAACTATAACCTGACAGCTCTGTGCCATGTAGCGGTCTTGTATCGCCGATGGCCAGGAATTTTTGGAGAATCTTTTATTTTACCCTTTGTAGAGAGTATTGTGTGAAGTTAAGGAGGCAGAGTGTGGGAACACAAGATCTTTTGATCTTTACCGCTGAATGTCTCAGGCCCCTTTACTTTTCATGTCCCCTTTGTTTATGCTGTGGATGAGGAGGTGAGGTCACCTCTACAGTGTAAACAAACATTAACATAATTAATTAATTACTAATATTGCCTTGTGCCTCGCTCGGTTGTTGATAATCTACCAATAGCTTTGAGCTGGATGTTTCAGGGGATTCTTTCCCCTGTTTCAACGGGCCAGAAAATACTAGGACTTTTTTGAGTACGGCCTCACCAAGACTTTGTCGGATGGTGAGTTTGTAATTACAAGTCTTTACATAGTAGATATCCTGCAGTGGTATAGTTAACAATCATACATTAAATGTACACAATGGTGCTATACTGTGGTAGTATATGCTAGACACCTTGTGATGGTTTACTGCTATAGGTGGTAGTGACAGCGGTGGTATACGCTACTCTGGTAGTATATACTGGTGATAGTTATAAACGGTAGCACCGTCGTTGTAACTGATCCGTTTTATTTTTTTCTGTCGCACGAAAATTTTCTTTTACCACCACCACCACTGTTCCTTTGAAATCAATATCATGTTCAAGAAGTTTACTAAGGAAGACGTTCATCTGCGTTCCAACATCAAGTCATCCGCCCAACGTGGGCTCAAGTCCAAACTTGTCGCGGAATTTCCTCAACTTGAAAACGCCATAGACAACGTCATACCGAAGAAGTCCCAAGTGGTGATGATCAAATGTGAAGACAAGATCCATTTATATGCCAGCGATAACGAAGTCATTTTGTTCGAACACTTTGACGACGTTGTTCCGGCCTTACGTACAGTCCATGCTTATCCTGATGGGTTCCCCAGAGTTCAAGTTGATCGTGGAGCAATCAAGTTTGTTTTATCTGGTGCCAATGTCATGTGTCCAGGGTTGACATCTCCTGGAGCCAAGTTGCCTGAAGAGAACATTGAAAAGGACACTCTTGTGACCATCTATGCCGAGGGAAAGGAACACGCTTTGGCCGTAGGGAAATTGACCATGAGTACTGATGACATTAAGTCGAAGAATAAGGGGATTGGCATTGAATTGCTTCATTACTTGGGTGATGGACTCTGGAACTTTCACGATTAAATAAACAATAAATAAATAAATGTAAAGAATTAGTTATGATTAATAGCGACATAAATTGTCTGACCTTCTTTGAACCCATAGTTATCAACAGTAGCAAAATTGTCATCAAGGACTCTTCGTGTACTGCTTTCGTCGTCATCTATGTAATAAAAGAGTATCATATCAAGCAAACTCATGCTTAACTTCTCACTTAAGATCCCCTTGACCCGCAAGATGGTGTGAGATTTGAGCATCTTCCTTTCTAGTGCAATTGTTCCATCAGTATGTTTTATGTTTAGTCCAATTGTAATGCAGCTGTGGTGTGTGGGTGTTGTTGATGATGAGGATGATGATGATTCTTGTTTAATGCCATGTTTCTCGATCAATTGGGTCCATCTCTTACTGGCTCTATTGAAACAGTAGTCACCATTGATAACCTTTGATACGAAGAATAACTCTGCGTTGAGTGTCTCTTCAGCATCTACAATAGACCCATTAACTGAAAGTAATCCACCTACTCTTGCAACGACATTTAAAGTCATATCTTCCACCAGAATATCATCAAACAACGGATTTCCATTGATCCGAAGTCGCTTCAACGACGGAAACCGGTCTCCAAGAACATCAACATCCTCCCAGTGGGAAATATCGTTGTATCTCAAGTCCACTTGCGTGCACCGAGGACTCAAGACCAAAGGAGATCCTTTTATGCGAATACGATTATTGGCCAAGTTCAAGCATTCTACGTCGATCGAAGGGATCACACTCAATGAATTGAATGAAACATCAACATGTCGCAAGGACTTTACATCAACAACGATGTCCCACTCGCTATAGCCATTGCCTGCTAGAACCAACTCCTCTAAATTGGGGAACGCAGGAAGAATATAGGACCGTAACTCATCCAAGCTAATATGAGTACCAGCAAGTTTCAAACTCTTAGTCCTGGGATACGCCACTGACTTCCCGTCGCCCGAGTCGCTTCTACTAAACACAGTGAACCTATTACCATTCAAGTTCACCTCCTCCACCAAGGGCATGTGTCTGAGTATGTCCCAGAGCTCCTTGGTACTTGACAACAAGTTGTAGCTCAAGTCTAAACTAATGACGCTGGCCAACAGACCGAGTATGTCTGAGCCATCATGGTTGTCACCACCGCAACCAGTGATATTTTTTTTGTCTAAGGAAACAGACCGCAATGTTGCATACTGCTGTTGGGTCGAACTTAGCTCCTTGAATCCATAGTCTTCAACCTTCTTGCTACCAAATGTTACACTTAACTGATGATACGCGTGTCCGTATGAGCCTATCAACGCTTCGACAAATGTGTTCCGTTCGCGGCATATTTTTTTACTGGTACTCTTGAGAAACGTCCCGCTGTTTGACACGCTGGTCTCAAAGTACCGTACACCCTCAAGGGTGCCACTGTGTTTGCCTAGTGATGGGTCATCCCATTCAACGCCAATAGCTATGACTTCCGATCCCCACACCGGAAGCGGTCCTACGTACCGAACAGTGCCGTAATTGTTTTCCGTTGTACATATACGATCATTTACACTGTACATATAATGACTGTAGGTAGAAAAGAATGGAGTAACATATACAATTTATTTTTAAAGCACTTTTGGTATCAACCTACTGAAATTGAGTATCAAAGTTTCCTGCATATAACATTATACATAATATACTACTAATTAAGTCCAAAGTTATCACCTAACAAGCCATCTAAATCAAATTCTTTAGCCCATTCAGTTACTACGGTAATCTGTGCCTGTTTTGGGGGTTCCTTTTCTCCTCTCAAGGAACTCTTTGGCCCATCAATGTTCTCAGGAACATCTCCATCAGTAGCCTTGGAAGCCTTAGGTAATGTCCACCCAATCAAACGACCATCTCTCCAATCGGTAATGATGGCCATGGCTGCAGATTCAAGATTAGGAATACCGCCACGGCCTAATCTACCTTTATGTCTGGCAACATGGATCAACAATTGTTTACAGAAGTCGTCCAAATTACCAGAGGGAATCGGAGGAAGTCTATAGTATTCCTTTAAGCCGTCGGCCATTCTTGGGTCCTTAGCAAACTTACGTAAAAGAAGAGTGACAGCTGGGACGGGGTCAATGACTTGTTTAGGAGGAATAGCTGATAATAACACCAACTTAGCAGCTTGTTGAGCACTAGATAACTTTTTGGAATTGATAAACTCTTCGGGGAACACTATACCTGGAGAGTCGAGGATCTTTAACTTAGAGTCGATCTTGACTTCTCTTAACGATGTAGTGACTCCAGCTTGGTTCCCAACGGGACAAGCGACTCTGGAGGAGTTCCCATGTCTATTAGTTAATGCATTAATGATGGATGACTTACCAACGTTAGGGTACCCTATAACACCCACAACGATGGACCGTTTCAAATTTGATTTGGCAGAATATGATTTTAAGGCTTGTAACAACGTATTGGCAGTCATTTGGTTCAGTAAGTTCTTATTGAATGATGAGCTATTGGTGGCGCCAGGTGATGCCTTAATAGGAATAGTAGGGAACGACAGCTTCAACACATTAAGCCATTGGTTCAATACATCTGTTGGAATCAAATCAACTTTATTCAATACCAAAATCAATCTCTTGCCTGCTGATTGTAACACAGCCTGTTCCACCTTTCTTGATCTGGTGGCTTCAGGGTCTCTGGCATCTAAAACATACAATACAACATCCGAGGCTTCTACCACGGTCTTAAAGATCTTATCGTACGCCTTTCTTGACTTCTCCAACTCAATGCTTAACTCATTGAGTTCGTCGTCGTTGTCATCTTCCACATCACTCAAGTCGTATTCAACCACAGACATCGACCCTTCGTCTTCGTCATCGTCATTATCTTCGCCTTCATATTCTTTAGCTGCTTGTTGTGCTGACTCCAATAAAGCAGCCATTCCGTTGGATCCATCGTCTTCATCTTCGTCTTCATCATCATCCATGTCCATGTCTTCGCCTCTGGCTTCACGTTCTTGCTTACGCTGTAACTTAAGCTGCTCGCGCTTCTCCTGTTCAGCCCTTCTGTTGACCTCTAACTCTTGAATGATCTTGTCTTTGTAGGGGAAACTAGCTGGAATACCTGGGTCCTTCTTGTGCTTACTCTTCCATGTGACATCTTTCTTGGATAACTTTCTTTCCTTACGGTGATGAGCATTGACCTTCTTCTTCAATCCTTCCCGCAACCGGGTGGACATTCTCTTTGACTTAGGCTTCTTAACTCTCATGGTTACGGTCTATCGGGAATACGTGGTGGTAAAGAGTTCATGTTAACTAAAAAAATTCTTTGAGATGGGCTCGTCCCAAAAAGGAAATGGTGATGCGATGAGATTAGAGGGGGGGTGGGATTGAGACCCTTGTACTACAAAGTAGTGCACTATGATAAGATCAAGGAGTCTTGAACTTTATGGTATAATACGGGTCAATGATCTAATATATCAGCAATTTTGTACATATAAGTGTACCGGTGATTATTATATCAGCCACTTTAGTATATCACTTTGTATTTTTGGTATTCTCCTGTCAGTATGAAATATACACCGTCGGGGTATATTTCAGCATAGTTAATGCTGATATATAATACGGGAACTCGTTTCTCTAATTAAATTGTTAATATCACGGTCCATGAATGGTTATATACATTAATTAGTTTATCCGTTCATTAACATTTGCAATAATTATAACCACCAATAACTCGTGAATACCAAACGAGTTAACCAAAAATACTAATACTGTCCGTTCCGACGATAAGGAGAACGAACACTTGAATCATAATCAGAATATTCATCTTGATTCTTTAACACTTGCTCTTTATGACGACTCTTCTCTACTTTCTGAGCAACGAATTTATGACGAGGAAACTGGACGGTTTGTTTAGTTCGTTTGGGAACAAACTTCTCGTTAGAACGAACGACTTTAGTAGATTCAATCTCTGGAAGATTACTATCATCACTGCCACTATTAGCACCATTTTGGCTCTGGCTTTGACGAATGGCTTGGAGTTCTGTGATTTGGCCAGTTTCATCATCATAGATTTCCTGGGTCGGCAAATAGGAGTAAACTTTGCCATCATCATCAACCTGTTGAACCAATAAACTTGTTTGACTCGCCAAAAGATGTTGAAGCAAGCGATACTTCAAGTCGTTCTTTTGCCTTCTAAGTTTATGAGGATATTTGAACACCATATACTCTGCTGAATCTTTTATATCCTTGGCGGTTATAATCAACTCATACCGCTCTGGTCTTTTGTTTGATTTGGCTGTAGAAATTAACTTGGGTTGCTCTAATGCCATGGTTAATGTTATAATAAACGATAAAAGAATTAAAAGTCGACTCATTACTTGTTTCATGTTGATTGGTGGCAAAGAATGTCGTGGTGCTGTTTCTTCTTAATGATCTGGCTTCTTAAAAATTTTTATTGACCCAGACGAATTACTCCGAGGGAGAGCATCGAACGAAAAGTTCTTATTCTTGAACGGTATGAAAGGCTTATTAGCAAACGATCTGACATCAGGAGTCGTTGTTGTTGTAGGCATGAAGTCTTGTTGTAAGTTCACTGCTGATCTTGTTCTTAATACGCTGTTATCGTCGTACGGTAATACTTTCCCCGAAGGATTAGTCCTTGTGGTAGTCGCAGTATTACCTGGATCAAAGAGCCCTTCTTCAAGAATAATAGCATCATCTCTTGGAAGAAATATGTAGGAGTCTACCAAACGACTGACAAAGGGAACTTTAAGTATACTATGTCTTAAAACCCCTTTCAACTTTCTTAATCTTAAATTCTCTGTGAACTTATAAAGAAATCCTACCACCAAAATTAGAACCACAATTATGAATATAAAAGATGAAGAAGCAGTAGTAGAAGATGTTCCCCCTAAATAGTAACCTCCCATTGGATCAAGTTTTGCAGGTATTCCACCAGGAATAAACGGTTTTTGGGATATTGGTGGTGGATATATACCAACTTGTTTCACTTGTGAATGTTCTTTTTCCTCTTTTAACTTTATTTCAGATGATGCATAAAGAAGAACTTTACCTAAAGTCCATGATAATTCTTCCCCATTAACAGAATTTGCTGATTTGAAAGGTATATGAATTTTATCCAATTTCTTACCTTCTTCATCAACAGTACTATCCTTAACATCAACACCTAGCCGAGGCACTTCGAACCCTTCATGCAAAATATTAATTACCCATGAAGCCTTGAAACAAGCATCCTTTAAATACTTTTCAGGATCAAGTCCAGAATAATGACCATTCTTAGAGTTCTCCAACACAGTATCCCATTGACTCTCACAATATAACTTCACCTTTTCATTAAACAAATGGAAATTATATTCACCTCCACTCTCAAAGATATCATTTGCTGTATACCAATATTCACTTATCCCTATAAATTTGTCCTTGTCAAAATTGATACTGGGACCATGTACACCATTGAATAAACATGGCTCGTCAATACATGGTTCATCTTTCATTAATAAAGGGTAAATCGTCTTAATACAAGACCCATAGTTCCCCGTACCTTTGAATGTATGTCCTTTATAAGTGGAAATGGCTCCCTTAGGCATACATGCATCGGAGATATCCATTCCTTTATTATGGTTATCTTCCTTAGTATGGATCAATTGCTGGAAGTACCGTTCTCTGGCTTTATTAGCACCAAATCCTAGCCATGTTTGTACAAATAACGACCATTCACGTTGAGTGCCGTCTTGTAAACGTAAGGCTACTTTAGATAAGTCTTCTTGATGCTTCTCTACATCTTGTGGATTGGAAGGAACAAACGCTATCTGTTGCAGTGCCCCTCCCATATCCATAAACCCTAATGTATCACCACCATTACCCGTCTCAAACAGGCCCATTAAGTAGTTAAGTCCTAACCATCCATAAACTCCCTCTGTCTCACCATCGATGACCTGAACAAACTCCTGACAACTGGGTAGACTGTACCGAGTGTGCTTTCTTATAGCTCTACACACTTGGTTCAACATAGCGTGTTGTTTCTCCAACGATAACAACCTCATCCCAGCAGTACACTGAATAAACACTGGTGTCTCAGGTATATGATCTGCTGGTATGATTTTCTCAGCAAAATGAAACAAGGGAGCATAGTGATCGTCCCAAATTCCTTTGATATTATCAGCATAAGACGATAAACCTGGTGATGTTTTCTTAGACCAACCGTCCTCGTGTTCTATCTTGGGCAATGACGATGAAGATGAGCCTTCATTGTCCCATCTATATACTTGAGCCCTTGATCCCAGTGATCCAGAGTCTATCACCAATGCGTATCGTACCATGGAGACACGATAATGTGGAGCAATACAATGACTAGTTGTCTGTGGTTGACTATAAATAGATGATTGAGCAATTACTCAATAGCGTAATCAATCAAGATCTGTACATAATAGTTAGTACAAAGAGTTACATATGTACGGATGTTATTTTGATAGCAGGGTTTTTATTATGACATACGAGGTGTGATTTCCGAGGTAACGTAATGAATTACGAGATACCGGAGTCAGGGTGGTGTTACATAAACAGTTTAGTTTGCAATGATGCATAGCAGTACCTTATGAACACTCAAATATATTTTTAAAATCATCACCACCATGTTTGAGTTGCGTTAATTGAATATTGTACTAATAACAAGCTATTTGGCTTATAGGTATAAAATCAAAACTAAAGTTTCGAGGGTCAACCCGAGGAATTGACCATCCAAAGACAAGCGCGAACTCTGAAATTATAGTCCTCTTATATGAGATCCGAGGGTACGTTGTAAGTTGATATCTACTAATACAACTATCGTTATTAAGTATACCACCATGATGTTGAATACTGTGAAATCGTTAAAAATGACTAACAGACCATCACTGTTCCTAACGTAGTGTAGAAGACTTCTTCTGCAAATCTGTGTACAATACTCTCAAGAATAACTCTAAGATCAACAACACCCACTAATTCATATCAATATCGTAAGACACGCAACATTAGTAACGACAATGAATATAGGACATACATTTTAAGCCTACCAGTTCACATAGTGGGTGTTGCTTCACTACTCTATACAAAATGGATGGTATTCTTATCACATAGAGCACCGAGAACACACATTGAATTTTTTTTCATTGAACTACGTCTACAGCAGTTATACTCCACCAGTTATGCTACATCTATACTGTTGCCATACTATCCGCAGCCGTATCAACTTTACTGTTCCATATTACAGTTCGCCGTTCCAAGTTCTCTTTTCTGTGCCAAAATGCGACATGAAAAAGTACAGCCAATAGTTAACACGTATGGCCTCCTTCTACAGCAGTACAAATGTCAGCACGACAATCCAAGTTGCTTTCGCTAGATGCGTTTGCTAAGACTGTTGAAGATGCCAAAATCAAAACCACTTCCGGAGGTATCATCACCTTAGTGTGTGTGCTTGTGGTGTTGATGTTGATTAGAAATGAGTACACTGATTATACTACGTTAGTGACTAAACCAGAATTGGTGGTAGATAGAGATATCAATAAGAAGTTGGATATCAATTTAGACATCACATTCCCCAACTTACCATGTGATGTTCTTACTATGGACATTTTGGATATTTCTGGTGAAGCTAAAGTGGATATCTTGAAGTCTGGGTTTGAAAAGTTCCGGTTGGTTGATGGTCAAGAAGTGGCCGACGAGACTCCTGTGTTGAATGGGTTGAACGTTTTTGATTTGATCAAAACTGATGATCATTCTGGCCCTTGTGGATCTTGTTATGGTGCTTTGCCACAGGAAGGTTACTGTTGTGATACCTGTGAGGCTGTTAGAGTTGCATATGCTAATAAAGAATGGGCCTTCTATGAGGGGAAAGACATTGAACAATGTGAACTGGAAGGGTATGTTGCTAGAGTCATTGAACGGATCAATAGGAAAGAGGGGTGTAGAATCAAAGGAACTACTCAAATCAATAGAATTCTGGGTAACTTACACTTTGCTCCAGGTGCCTCTCATACTGCTCCTGGTCAACATGTCCACGATTTATCTCTTTATAACAAGTATAAAGAAAACTTCAATTTTGATCATGTGGTTAATCATTTGTCTTTTGGTAAGGATCCAGAATCAGATTTGATAGACTCTACTCATCCATTAGATGGTCATAGAAAGGATATCAACGAGAAGTATCATTTGTATTCTTATTATATCAAGGTTGTTGCTAGCAGATTCGAGTCTTTGAACAAAGCTAAAACTTTGGAAACAAACCAATTCTCAGTCATACAACATGATAGGCCTTTAAAAGGTGGTAGAGATAAAGACCATCAACATACCTTACATGCTAAGGGAGGTATCCCTGGGGTTTTCTTTTACTTTGAGATTTCTCCATTGAAACTTATTAACAGAGAGGAATATGCCAAAACTTGGTCTGGCTTCGTTTTGGGGGTCATTAGCTCTATAGCTGGGGTTCTCATGGTAGGAACTTTGATCGATAGATCTGTGTTTGCTGCCGAACAAGTTATTAAAGGTAAAAAGGACATGTAATGTCTGTACGTTCTTTTATATAAAAATTCTATTTACATGATTATAATTATTATTTCTATAGATATTTCCATCGTTAAACATCATTGAATAAATGTTTAACATCTTCATAATATGCACCCTCCAAGTATTCTTGTAATTCTTCCTTTGCTAACCACATAAACTTGGTAGAGTTATCAACTGGTGCAAACTTTCCTGCTAATATATGTGACTTGATGAAGTACTCCTTCTTATTTTCTGAGTGATGCAAATGACATGGAGTATTGGAAACATTGTAGTAATTAACAGTTTCGCCGCCAATGGATTGAAAGCCAGTTTCAGCCAACTTATGCAAGGGAACCTTCTCTTCTCTAGACATTTCAAAGTTAGGTAAACTCCACTTGTTACCATCTAAACTTATTACCAAATATAAAGTACGAGCCAACTTTCTTTCCAAACTAGTCAAGTCTTTAGTTTCGTCTGCTTTGGTGATTCTGGAATTAGGAACAATCTTTCTGGATAAATTATCTGAAGATTCGGCAGCAGTTTCATCTGCTCTTTCGACTTCAGTGGAATATGTTTTAGGTAACTTAAGTTCTTGTTTGAACCGACGATCTCTTCCTTGTCTAATCTCCGGTCTTCCATTGGGAAAGTCCACATTCGGATTGTTGAATACTGGTGCTGGATTCAATTCCTTGAACATTTGTTCGGAAATGGTCCCATCCTTATAATAATACCATTTGGGGAAAGTCCACATTAATCTCTTCCATAATTCATTGTTGTATTTATAGTACTGTGATTCGAATGCTGTTAACTCTTCACTGATGATCGGGGTACGAGATATAAGTAACGTAGATGATACTACTGGCTTCAAATCTGTGGAATAAGCCCGCAAGCTAATCCGCCCAAGTATCCTACCCTTCATAGTTATGCTACTACAGGTAATATTTGTAGTAGTACTACTACCTCACTGCTTGTATGAGGTTAAATTTTTCATCAAAAATTTTCAAACGAATCTCGGTTTGCGCACGACCTAAACTTTATGTTGCGGGTAACGGCATTTTTACTTGTCTATGTTTGTGTAATTTGTCTTTTAAAAGTATAAATATCGGACGACAATCCCCTTGTTTTTTTTCTGCGGGCAAATTTTGCTTTATAAAGAAAGACACTGAACGTTTTCTTTCTTTCTAACTTTCATTCTTTCATTCCTATTAGTAACAATATTAATACGTGGGATTTGATTCGTCGTTGATTTGATCCAAGTTTATCTGTGAGTGAGTGATATTTTAGTAATATTTCCATAGTTCTCACTATTAGTATATTACAAGTTTATATTTGGAGAGAGTTGTTGAAAGGGATAGATTTCCGTATTTTGTCTGTCTAATTGCAACAAGACTCTTTCTGCTCGTATTATTTTTTTTGCGTTTGGAGTTTTCTTTGCTGTCATAGACCTTTTTTCGTAATTAGTAGTCTATCCAGAAACAAAAAATATCAACATTATGTCTGTGGTTGAACAATTTGAAACAATTCTCAAGGAGATTCCTACTTTGAAAGCACCAGGTGTAAGTGGGTCCCGTATTAAGAAGTTGACGGAGTTAGCTGTACAAAATGTTGGAGAAGAATCAAAATTAATTGCTACATTGTATTCCAATTGTAAAGCCGTGCCTTCTGCTTATAAGTTAAGTACTCTCTATGTGGTAGATTCCATTGTAAGGGCTTATGTGGATGCCAAAAAACCTGAAGAGATAATTGATGCCCTGGCTCCTGAAGGAACTTATGCTGCTGGTGCTTATAGAATAAGCGAATTAATTGAACCTTTAGTGGACGATGCCTTGGATTTAATGGTTAGCAATAGTCAAAGGATCAAGGTTAGTAAATTAGTGGACATTTGGGAAAGGGCAAAAACTTTTAGTCCCGAAACCTTGAAACGTATTAGAATTAAGCATTTTGCCTCTACTACTCCTCCTGGATCACCTCCACCTTTACCAAAAGAAGCATTGCCTGCAAAGCCTTTGTCACCACTGGTATCTACTAACTCATCGAAAGAACAAGAATCTAGTACCATCTTACTGGCTCTTGCTTCTTTAGCCAAGACTAACACTAACACAAATGTACCAACACAACAACCCCCAAGTAATGTTAGATCTCCACCCCAAGATGCAAATGCAATTTTGTCACAATTGTCTGCTATGGCCAATAACAGATCTCAATCTCCACCTTCGAACTCTAATTCTGGTGGTAACAATCAAGATCAAATTCTTAATATGTTAAAACAGATGCAACAAGGTGGTGGACAGGCAAATTTACAGCCCCCACAACAACAGCAACAGTATCAAGCACCTCAAATGCAAAATCAATACCAACAACAACCTCCAGCTAATCGCGGGCGTGATCAATATGGTGATTCTACTGGTGGCTATGCCAGAAGGAACAGATCCAGATCTCCAATGGGTCGTGGTGGTAACAACATGGGTAGAAGGGAAAGATCACCTCCCAGAGGAAACAATCAATACCAACAATATCAACAAGGGCCACCTCAAGGACAATTCCCACCAACTCAAAACTTTCCAAATGATCAAGGACCCGGACCAGATGGTTTCAATGGTGGAGTTCAATTTGGAGAAGCCAATACTCCTGGTACACCTCACTATCGTGCTAGAAATGTTGGATTTGATCAAACTTTACCTCAAGGGTCATTTAAGGTATTATCGAGAACTTTATTCATTGGTGGTGTTCCTCGCAATATGGATGAAGGTGCGTTATCATCTGTTTTAAGACCTTATGCTGAAGTTCAATCAATTATTTTAAACAGTGAAAGGAAGCATGCATTTGTTAAAGTTTATTCCAGAAGGGAAGCAGAACAAGTTATTACTCAATTCAATAAGGATGGATCCTTACCTTTAAGAACACGTTGGGGTGTTGGGTTTGGACCAAGAGATTGTTGTAATTATCAACATGGAATTTCCATTATTCCAATTGCTAGATTAACGGATGCTGATAAGAATTGGGTTGTTCATGCTCAATGGGGTGGTACAGGAGGACAGCCATTAGTCAGTGGTGTTGTTATTGATGAGCCTGATATTGAAATTGGAGCTGGTATTTCTTCCAAGTCGATGTCGAAGAAGATGCCTACGAACTCTGCCAGAAATGGACCTAAATCAAACAAACCTGGTGAACCTGATGAAAATTATGTTAAGACTACATTAATTCCCCAACATCAACAACAACAACATCATCATCAACCACAAAATTTTCAACAGCAACCACCGCAATTTGGAATGCAAATTAACAACAATCCTATGGGAGGAGGAATGTACCAAAGTCCTCAACAAAGGTTTGCACCTATGAATTCTGGAGGTTATCAACAACAAGCAGGTATGCCACCTTTCATTGGTAACCAACAGGGACCTCCTCAACCTCAACAACCAGATGCTGCCAACTTGAATGCTTTGGCCAACTTTTTCCAAAAGGGTAATATGAACCATTAATCTACATAGTTTCAATCAAACCATATATATATATACCAATAATTACGTTATCTCTGGTAGTGTAAGTTTACCCAAGTTATTTAGAATATAATTTCGCATTGTAAGTGGGTCTCCTTCTTTCCACACCCCAACACCAACGTAGACAGACATGCCCTTCAATAGCAGCAGAAGCAGTAGTTCTTCTAAGAGCAATTCCAGTAGCATATTTGAAAGGGATTCCCCGGTCAAGAAGTTTGGGAAGAAGCAATGGGTAAAGATCTACGGACCTCCTTCAAAGGGAAAGCGACCTATGTTTGATTGCAACCAGTCGAATAAGCGACCCAAGTATGATACAAAGCTTCTAAATGAAGTGCCTGTTGTTAAGAGGAAGAGTAACATATTAGGTGGTGACGATGACGATGACGATGATGATGATGATGATGAGTTTCTTATTGATTTCAATGCGCTTTCTTCCCCGGAGAGAGGAAGTACCAATAATACACTGAACAGGTCACAATCTGCTACTAAGCCAGAGTCTGCTGACGTGTCACATTCTGATGAGTCAGAGTCTGTTTACAAGTCACAATCTGTTGATGCGCCACTGTTGGCCGTTGATAATTCAAAATATGATAGGTCAGATTGTGATAGGTCAGATGTTATCCTGAAGATTGCAAACGATGGCTTACTTGCTACGCTTCATCTTTCTGACGCCGAACAAGTACAAAAAGTCAAACAGAAGTTCTCTAGTTACAATTTCCCCCAACCTTCTTCGTTGAAGTCGGAGCTAAAGCGAAGTGCTCAACGTCACTTGCCTTTGATAAAACGAATACTCCATGGGAAACATAAAGTGTCGATTTTCTACGACATGGCCAAACAGAAACAAGCTGCCTCCGAACACCAGACTATCACCAACGTAGAGAAGCTAGACATTGATTGGAGACAATTCTGTGGAGGTTATTATGGATTTAAGAGACAATACTACATTGCATCAGTGATTGAAAATAGTCTACGGAATACACTTCGGAACTCTGAGAGTCGAAATAGAACTATAGAATATTGGACTATTCCTTCCTTCACGGCTTATGTGCTTGCCAATGAAGTGATTATACGTTTGGTCATGAAAGACATGGCTTATAACTACGATCAAGCAGAAGCTTTGGTGCTAGAGACTTCCGAATATGGATACACTGTTTCTGACACCATTGACTTAGATGATGACTTGGAAATTTCGGACAATGATGATGATGATGGTGCTGCTGGTGCTGGGACTGGTCACTTTGAGCAAACCATCGATGGTGTCAAGCTGAAATCCACTACGGTTACTTCCACTACAGGTTCTTTACTTGAAGAGTTGTATAATAGTGATTGAAAATGTCGCATTACATCGTTTTGATTTTGCGTACTACCACACAGATAAAAGGGGAAAATGGAAAACTTTTTATGCACGACATTTTTTGATAAGACTTTAATAGTCACTAACTATTACAGTATTGAGTTTGAAGGTTCATTAACGTCGGACAACAGATTCTGTTGCTGTCGAAATAAACAAGATTGGACCAATCGTGAAGTCACTACGCCTTTTAAAGTCGGTGGTTAATCCGACACAATTCAAGATTCAACATCATTATTTGTCAACTACTAAACCCATGTTACAAGATTCTGTGTTCATCAAGAAGTTAGCAGCCACGACTAATATTGGTAAAGATGCTTGGAACAGACCTACACCCCAGCCAATAAATGTCTCTGTTGAGTTACGAACAGATTTCCGTAAGGCATCAAAGTCTGATAATTTGAAGTATTCATTGAATTATGCAGTTATTTCAAGAAATATCCTGGAATTCTTGAAGGCCCATGAGCATAAGAACTTCAAATCTTTAGGTAACATAGCTGAAGCAGTGAGTGCTGTTGTTCTTGATGAGAAACGTGGTGGAGGACTGAATGTGAAAGTTCTGGTTCAAAGTACCAAATCTGAGATCAGAGCTGATAGTGTTAAATATATTGCTTCCAGATCAAATGATAATGAGATTGTTGAAAATGATGAGATAGAAGTTAATGGGTTGAAATTGCTTACTATTATTGGTGTTTTCACCTTTGAAAGATTACAAAGACAAATTGTGGATATCGACTTAAATTTACAATTGGAAGGATCCACTTCAACTTCAACACCTATAAGTGAAATTATTGAAAATGTTGTGTCCTACGTGGAACTGTCCAACTTTAAAACAGTGGAAGCTTTGGTATTCAAAATAGGTCAATTGATCTTTCAATTTTATGGTGAGAAGATGTCTACTATCAATATAAAAGTGACCAAACCAAACGCAATCTCATATACAGAAGGAGTAGGTGTTTCTTCTACTATGACTAGTGAAACGTTCAAAGATTCTACACCAATTGAGTTTACAACGGAAGGACAGAATCAAACTCAATTACATGGCTGTTCAATGTTTAACTTACCGACAGATACCTCACCCATTGATATTAGTAAGGATCATACAGCTTATATTGCCTTTGGATCAAATAAAGGTAACCAGGTTGATAATATCAACAAGGCGATTCTGTTACTTGAGTCTTTTGGTGTCAAGGTGTTGGCTACTTCAACCTTGTACATATCCAAGCCCATGTATTATTTGAACCAACCAGACTTTTTAAATGGTGTGTTAAAAGTTCAATTTTTAAATAAAAGTCCTCATGATTTACTTTCAATTATCAAAGATATTGAATATAATCACATCAATAGAGTAAAAGAATTCGACAACGGTCCAAGATCAATTGATTTGGATATTTTACTCTATGATGATATTACCATGAATGAACCAGATTTATGTATACCCCATAAATCTATGCTTGAAAGATCCTTTGTCTTACAACCACTTTGTGAATTGGTTCCTCATGATTTATTACACCCCATTAGTGCTGAACCTTTGCATAATCATTTGAGACAAGTGTTTCTGAATCAACCTTCACAATCATTACAAGAGTCCAACCGTCTCTTACAATATGTTCACTTACCAAATTATACCACCGATGAAAATCCATTGAAATTTGATCATTTGCATAACCAACACCCAACTGTGGTCATGGGTGTGTTGAACATAACTCCTGATTCATTCAGTGATGGTGGTGACCACTATAATAAACCAATAGAAGACATTCTAGAAGCAGCTGAGAATATGATTCAAGATGGCGCTACCGTTTTGGACATTGGTGGGGTTTCAACTAAACCTGGAAGTGAGCCACCTTCAACAGAAGAAGAATTAGCTAGGATTTTACCAGTGATTAAAGCCATAAGATCATCATCTTCTAAATCAGAAAAGTTATCCAAAGTCATTATCTCCGTTGACACCTATAGAGCTAAAGTAGCCGAGGAATGCTTATTAGCAGGTGCCAATATCATTAATGATATTTCCATGGGGATGTATGATGATCAAATGTTCTCAGTAGTGGCTAAATATGGTTGTCCTTATGTTATGAATCATACAAGAGGATCTCCCAAGTCAATGCTGTCACTCACAACCTATGAATCAAATACAAATGATGATATTGTTGAATTTTGTATTGATCCTGTCAAAGGAGATATGGAATTAAGTTACCCACCAGATGTCAGTAATTTGCTTACTGGGATTGGCCGGGAGCTTTCACTCCAGATGTTAAAAGCTTTTGAAGCAGGTGTTCGTAAATGGCAGATCATTGTTGACCCCGGGATTGGATTTGCTAAGAACCTTGAACAAAATGTTCTCATTATAAGACATGCTTCCCATTTCAAAAAGTATTCAGTAATGGTTCGTCATCAAGATGAGCATCTGTGGAAATTAACTCAATCATATTTAAGTTTCAACGGGTTACCCATGCTTTTAGGACCTTCAAGAAAGAAGTTTTTGGGTACTTTGGTTAAAGAACCTGCAGCTAGTCGTCGTGCTATTCCAACGGCTGCTGCTATTGTTGCTTGTGTCGAACAAAGATCAGACATTGTCCGTGTTCATGATGTTCATACCGTCAAACAAGCCATTAGTATTGCAGATGCCATTTATCGGGACGTCTATAGTCAATAATCTTAATAATAGTCAATAATAAAACCCAAGGATAGAAGTGATATCAGATATGTTTGTGTCACGTGCGTTGTCACGTGATAAACTGCGATTCGAGAAAAGGAAAATTTTTCCTGATGAAATATTAAGCAAACTTAAAATGTCACCGGGTAAATTCAGACTTTGATCGATAGCTTTGAATATTTTATCGAGTCGTTGTCGAGGAGTTGTTGTTGAAGTTTGAAGATGGCTGCTGTTTTCCCAAGAACATGTTACAAGTGTGGTGAAGTTGGTCACATTGCTGACGCTTGTCAACAAGAAGAACGTTTGTGTTACAATTGCCGTAAGCCAGGACATGAATCAAGTGACTGTCCTGATCCAAAGCAAACCACCCAAAAGCAATGTTACTCCTGTGGTGATGTTGGACACGTTCAATCTGACTGTCCTAATCAATCCCAAGGTGCCAAGTGTTACAACTGTGGTCAATTTGGACACATTTCCAAGAGTTGTCCATCTAACGAATCTGCTGAAGGTGTAACTGAACAACCTACTGCTGTTTCCTCTGCTGCTGCTTCCAAGCCTGCTGCTGCTTCTGCTCCAAAGAAGTCCTTTGGTGGTAGTAAGTTTGCTCCTAAAGCCGGTACCACTTGTTACAAGTGTGGTGGTCCAAACCATTATGCCAGAGATTGTCAAGCTGGGCAAGTTAGATGTTACGCTTGTGGTAAGACTGGCCATATCTCCAAGGATTGTAGCTCTGCTGCTGGTGGTGAACACACTAGTGCTAAGACTTGTTACAACTGTGGCAAGTCTGGTCACATTTCTAAGGATTGTGACGCTTAAATGATTTGATTGTTAAAAAGATCTTCCTCATCTTTTGTCTGTGTATTTACAACCTCCTGTTTGTTGTTGATTGTATAATGTATACTAGTAAAAATGTGTCTCTTCAGATCTTGTAATATGACCTTTGGGAGAAGTCAACAACATTGTGATATCCATCAATGATACACCATTTATGAAGCTTAACATATGCTATTTCTGTTTCTTCTTTAGTTTGATATTCCATAGCCTAGACTTCGCTGGGATTGCTGGTTGCAAATCACTTAGGCAGTTCTGATAGTTCCAAATCTTCCAAATATGGTGATCAAATCTTCGAAAGTGGTAATGGTGTTTAATTTCCCAATAATTAATGTTTGTAACGATTGATGAATGTTTTAGGGGGTGGTTTCATCCAATAACTGTAGACTTGACTCATAATAATGCATGTTGCTTAGTTGTGCAATTGATGGTGACTCAGTGGAGAACATTACTGAATTGGGGACTTTAACGTCTGAAAAAGGATCATAAAGAATATGACAATGGGTTATTCTTATGAGATCATCGACTTTACTACTGTTCAACTCTTGAAGCGTAGTAAACCCTTCCATGACTTTCCCAAATGGTATTTGATTGGTTGATGCTTCATATTTCACACTGAGACTGATGGTAAATTGAGATCCTATAACCCCATCTTCATTCACTAGGAAAGAAACAATGCCCACTTCACTATGATCATCATCATCAGTAGTAAGCTTCAGCTTGGTCTCAGGAGTCAAGTAGTCACCAACAGTTCCATACGGTGAAATATCCAAGTAGTGGTTAATGGCAAAACATGGATCAGCTTGTGGGTAAACTCTATTCCCATTCAGCACCAAATGGTCTTTCTCAAATGAATGGAAGGGAGAAAAGAAATAGTAATTTAGCTGACAAAGCTTAAGGAAATTGAGACTTAAAAGTGGTTGGGTTTTATACCATAAATCTATCACAATATTACCTTTAGTAGTTTCTAAGAGAACACTCATTTGGAATTCAACCCTAGAGGTTATGGCAGACAGAGTCAACAAAATATTCAGCCAGAGTCACAGAAAGAGGCAGCCAGAGATAGACTTCACTTTATAGTACTGTCTATGGTGTTGACTAGTATTGGCCAGTACTGTCCTAAAGTAGTACTGTATAGCACTGACTTGGAGTGCAACTATCTTGAAGTATGATAATTGTGATATAATTTATCTCTTCGCACAATCAATCATCAAGTGGCTCCATCTACTGCTGTCCCCCCATGTCGAATATACTAGAGCATCAACGACAACGACTTGAAGAGATAGAATGTATAGAAGAAGCCATCAGCAGTCGATTACAACGGAACCCTCATCTCGTTCCGGATGGTAATACCAATGTGTTGTTACCCAGTAAACGACAGAAGAGACCATGGAACGAGATGATGCAACAGAAACATGAACTCAGGTATTTGAGTCAGCAAATGATGAACAAAGGCAAAGAAGTCAAAGACACTAAGGAATCATTGAAGGAAGAATTCATTAACGAATTAGACCAATTGAATGATCCAAAACGAACTTTTGCACTGTTTGATGAAATGTTTCAAGATCTCCAATCCAAAGCTCAAGCTCAAGCTCAAGCTCAAACATCAACAGATACCCATAGCGGCAGTTTGGCAGTATCGTATCTGATGTATTCCAGTACTCCTAAGAGTGAATGGATACAGTCGTCGTCATCATCATCATCGTCCAGTACCAGCAAAAGAACGAAGAAGAAATATATACTTAGTGAAGCAGCTAGCCATATTGATCTCAATGAAGTGTTCGCCTATGAAGAAGGCTCAGGACGATATCTTGACTTGAGACTATTCTATTCCTGGTATAGAGACCATATTGATAATCAATCCACCTACACTGAATATCTATCTTTGTGGTGGGTGTTGCCATACAAGAAGGAGAAGAAGGCCGATGGTTATAATGAATACGTTACCCAACTTTATACGTATTTGATTGACTTTTATAGGAGGAGTCACCCTTTGAATCAGATACCCCCAGAAGTCCAGATAAATGACCACGACGGCAATGACCTGGAACCAGTTGAAGGGGCGAAGATCTTTTGTGGTAGTTGTAACAAATGGTTTACAAAACAATCTGTTTACCAAGGACATTTGACAGGAAAGAAACATCAAATGAATAAAGTCAAACAACTTGAACCTATCATAATGTTACTCGTCACAAAATATCTTAATGAGGAACGAGGAGCCACCATTACTCACCATGAGCGGTTGCCACTTATGACTGATCGAGAACGAGAACTCGAACGTATCAACAACGAAGGGTATGGCTCAGAATATACCAGTGTTGATGAGAACGATGAAGATAGAATTGATAGTGATGAAGAACTTAAGAACAAAAATGATGACGATGATGAAGATGACGATGTGAACTCAAAAGATCTTCCTATTGGACCAGACGGAAGGCCAATGCCCTTCTGGTTGTATCGTTTACAAGGGCTTCATCGATCATTTGAATGTGAAATCTGTGGTAATGTCTCGTACAAAGGACGGTTGCTCTTTGAGAAACACTTCAATAACACCAAACATCAACAAGGGCTCAAGTTCTTGGGTATTTCAGAAGACAAACTTGTTCTATTTAAGAACATAACACTGATCTCCGAGGCGAATGACCTCTGGATGCAAATCAAAAAGCAAAAGAGACTTGACGCCGCAGAGTTGGAAGAAGCTGTGGAAGTCGAGGATAACGAAGGTAACGTTATGTCCGTCAAAGACTATAACGATCTAAAGCGACAAGGCTTATTGTAATTATACAGGTAAAGAGTTGTATAGAGTTGGATAGAGTTGACTAGAGTGTAAGTGTAAGCTTGAATGTTTCTATAGTGCGATGCAAAGAAAAGGTGTATACAAAACACATGGTGGGTCAGACTGTGCGAAACAAATTTATACCTTCTTCTTTGATGCGAAGACTGGTGCTCAGAATGTCGTTAGAGGTCCCCAAAGGTATTAAGCGAACAAGAACATCGTCTCCACCAGCTGTCGAGAATGTCGTCGTCTCCACCAGCACGAAACCACCCCGAGGAACCAATAAGAAGCGAGACGAGAATGGCTTCAGAGTTAGACAACAAGTGCTTGATAAAAAGACTATGACGGTGTTTGAACAGTTAGGCGGAACTGCAGGAGCTGAACGGAATCTGGCAATAGAGGAAACCCGAACTATCCAGGAAGATGAGGCGGAGGGAGCTCAATACACCGTTGAAGGTTCACTACAAAAGGTATCACCATATTTTTTTACCTATTTGACGTATTGTAAGATGAGATGGAGAGATCGCAACATTCTCGATGTATTCACTACTGAGTTCCGGGACCGAGAACCGAGGTACTATGAGAAACAGATCATTGAAGGGTACGTGACCTTGAACAAGAAGGTGGCTACCTTGGACTCCATAGTCAGAAATGGGGATTTGATCTGCTGCAGAAGTCATAGACATGAACCAGCAGTTACTTCACAGCCAATAAAGATTGTACATGAAGACGACGATCTCATAGTTATAGATAAGCCTTCAAGTATACCCGTGCATCCCACTGGTAGGTTCAGATACAACACCATCACTAAGATCCTTCAACATAAGTTTGGTAAGGTGGCTCATCCATGTAACAGACTTGATCGTTTAACCAGTGGGTTGATGTTCTTAGGTAAGAATTCAAAGGGTACCGATAGATTTGTGCAACAGATCAAAGATAGATCGGTGCGCAAAGAGTATATCGCTCGGGTGAAAGGATGTTTCCCTCTAGAGGAAATCAAGGTGGATCAACCCTTACTGACGGTTTCACCTAAGCATGGTTTCAATAGAGTAGACTTAGAGAATGGTAAGGAAGCATTAACTGTGTTTCAAAGAGTTTCCTACGATCCAGAATCTGATACCACGGTGGTAAAGTGTATGCCATTAACTGGTAGAACCCATCAAATCAGAGTACATCTTCAATATATCGGGTATCCTATCGCCAATGATCCCATCTATGCAAACACCTATGTATACGAAGAAGACTTTGGCAAAGGAAACACCGGTTCAACAGAAAAAATATTGGAAAAATTAGATAGAGTGGGCAAAACTGTCCCTAGTACAACTTGGATTCATCCTCAAGCCGATGGTCAAATCAATTCCGATGAGAAATGCTCAATATGTGAAATGGAATTGATGTCTGATCCAGGGCCAAATGACCTACAACTCTGGCTCCATGCCTATAAATATGAAGCTCACGATAAGTCGTGGTCTTTCAATACTGAATATCCTGAATGGGCTTTGACACCACAACGAAAGTTTATGAAGTTGGCTATTCAAGAAGCAGAGAAGTGTGGTGAAACCCAAACCCAATATAACGTGGGTGCAGTACTTGTTAGTAATGGTGAAGTAATCTCAACAGGACACTCAAGAGAGCTCCCAGGTAATACTCATGCTGAACAGTGTGCATTCGAGAAATATTTTGAAAAGGTAGGTAAACGAGAAGTTCCTCACGGAACAGAGCTATATACTACCATGGAGCCATGTTCTCTAAGATTAAGTGGTAACCTTCCCTGTGTTGATAGGATCTTGGACACGTGTATCAAGACAGTGTTTGTTGGAGTCAAAGAGCCAACGACTTTTGTAGAGAATAATACTGGCTATGGTAAGTTATCTTCCAAAGGTGTGGAGTACATACATATACCTGGCTATGAAGAAGATATCTTAAGAATATCCACTAAAGGTCATGATAAAATAATCGAACACTAATTGCTATAGAATAGACATGACACCATATAATAGAATACACATAGCCATATAGATTAATTATCAACTAGCAAAAGGAATCTTCCATAGTCTGAAGTCTTATCTCTTATAGCTCAATTTTGTTACCTAATTCTAGTTGTTAGTCCCGCACACCAGATTTTGGGCTGGTTTGGGTGCAGAAAACACAAGAAGTAACAGTCTGAGCTGAAGTAGTGTGCTCTCCTGGGGTTGCGCATGCGGTGGTGGTAACAGTGATTATTTCAACGTGGAATAAGAAGTAGACATTGGAATAACGGTTACAATTCCATTAGAATCTGTCACCGTTGTAGTTGATTTAATGGATAAAGAGCCTGTTTGGGTAACTGTGACAGGAGAAGGAATTAATAAAACATCAATTTGAGTTCCATCTATGAAAGTACCACTGATGCGAATGTCCTATGACAAAGGTTAGTCTCTCTGAGAAGGTTATTCAGCGTGAAACTCGTATGATCTATACACTCAAGAAATCGTTTTCTATTTTTTAGTGATCTGACTCTAAAATGCTTATCACAAGATTGACTCATTAAATTGGATCTAACTCTTTAAACTTTTTCTCCGAAGATTAAGTATATGAGGGAACACTAATTTATGAGAAAAAACTACTTAAAAGCATTAAAAATCGGAAGTTGTGGTTATATATTACTAGGATAAACAAGTCTTTATGAATCTCGCCTAAGCTTTAAGTGAGAAGTTAGTGTATAGTTTAATTTTAAAGCTGTTTATTTAGCTTGTTAATTATATAGGATCATCACATTTTAGGGTTTCGGTGTGCGGGGCTCTTGTGTTTTAGGGTTTCGGTGTGCGGGGCTCTTGTGTTTTAGGGTTTCGGTGTGCGGGGCTCTTGTGTTTTAGGGTTTCGGTGTGCGGGGCTCTTGTGTTTTAGGGTTTCGGTGTGCGGGGCTCTTGTGTTT